>NW_018452889.1:0-389 GCF_002113885.1 Mizuhopecten yessoensis
CATTGACATGTGTAACATTGTAAATCCTCCATTGACATGAATTACAATGTCAATCCTCCATTGACATGGGTAACATTGTAAATACTCCCTTGACATTAATTACAATGTAAATACTTCCTTGACATGAATTACATTGTAAATACTTAATTGACATGGGTAACATTGTAAATCCACCATTGACATGAATTACACTGTAAATACTCCATTGACCTGGGTTACATTGGAAATACTCCATTGACATTGGTTACATTGTAAATCCTCCCTTGACATTAATTACAATGTAAATGCTCCATTGCCATGAGTTATCATTTGTAAAACCTCCATTGATATGAATTACAATGTAAATCTACCATTGACATGGGTTACATTGTAAATCCTCCATTGATATG
>NW_018452890.1:0-389 GCF_002113885.1 Mizuhopecten yessoensis
GGGGGGGGGGGAGGGGGTTCAAAGGGGGGCAACACAATGTGGTTAAAGCCAACCCTCTCTGTAGTTGCAAACACAAGGACTAATATAAGTTAATAGAACATGAAGAAAGAAAAATCAAAATTTATAAAATGTACTTGAAAACATTCATGACAAATCAATTTATCAGTTACAACTGACTTATAATTGTCTTTTTTACAAGCTTAATGTTTTCTGAAAACTGTCAGCGGATAAATGAATTACAACCACCCTCTTGAGAACCTCATTACAGCCGTCTACAACCATAATGTCTCATGGTTAAAATAATGTGATGATCTATTTTCCATTTGTATAGCTCGTATTTAACAAGTTGAAGAAACAATACACAGTTGTCAGGTTCGCTAAAGATCTAC
>NW_018452891.1:0-389 GCF_002113885.1 Mizuhopecten yessoensis
ATTGGGAAAATACATGATTTAAAAAAAAATGTTTATGGTGGCGGGGCTTGAAGCCCCAAAAAACCCTCTGGATCCGCCACTGTCGCATGTGTGGTTCTGACTGCAGAGTACAGTCATGTCTGTACAACTTAAAGGATGGCATAATCACGTATGATGAAGTACTTAATTGAGAGTACAGTCACGTGTGCACTACTGACTGAGAGTACAGCCACGTGTATACAACTGACTGACACGTACATTTACATGTGTACGACCAACTAAAATGTATAATGTCGTGTGTACAAATGAATGGTATGTACAGTCGATCACGTGTTCACAACCAACTGAAATGTACAGTCGTGTTTACGTGTGTACAACTAACTGAAATGTACAGTCGTGTTCACGTGTGC
>NW_018452892.1:0-389 GCF_002113885.1 Mizuhopecten yessoensis
GCCTGTGAGAGAATGGACAGTTTGTGTTTTATTTCTACTTAAAACACAGCACTCCTTTATATTAATAGTGGACACCTTTTTCGGTTAAGAATAGACAGCTACATTAATGGACGAAACCATGTGCCCTTAATGAAGTCAATAATGACCAGGCAGCATGAACTATGGTCATTCATGCATGAATGCATATGTTAACCTACTGGACGACGGATACAGGTAGTGTTACTATATTTAAAAATGCAGATGATGTCCATGTCCAAATATTGATTTAGTGAATCGTGGGTATTTACCAGTCAGTCCAGCTTGGTCATTTGAAGCAGCAACATATGATTAGCAGGCGACGACAATACCACTTTCAACATCATTTCGAAATATTTTCAATGTAAAGATGT
>NW_018452893.1:0-389 GCF_002113885.1 Mizuhopecten yessoensis
AAAAAACACCAACAAACACCACAAAAAAACAAATTGACACCAGCATAGGCCTACGTGAAAGACCACAGTACTCCAATGTACTCAACCAACAGGCCACAGAACTCGTAAACAACAACTGCCTTCACCAGATGTGTAATACACCCACCAGAAACAACAACATACTGGACCTCATTCTCGCAACAAATCCAGACCTACTGGGCGAAGTTGAAGTACACCCCGGAATTAGTGATCACGACATCATCATTGCCGAACTCAACACCAACGCCAAGAGACAGCGAAGACAAGAGGGAAAGGTGTACCAATACAAGTGTAGTAGGGGAGGGTTTTTTGGTGCAAAATATATTCTAATATATAGTTTAATTTATTCTGTGGCAATACACTGCCAGTAG
>NW_018452894.1:0-389 GCF_002113885.1 Mizuhopecten yessoensis
ATTGATTATCTCTAAATACCCTTGCTCCGCCCCCTAACACTACTATAGTGGGGGCCCTGAGGAGGGTCCCCGGGACAAGAGATGTTGGTACGACATGTTATATACAGTTTGACCGCCGGAACATGGCGGCCAGTTCAATGTTTGATGAGCAGTGGAGATAGTCAAGCATGCTCTTTGGAATAGATCTTTTTAAAACTAAACAGCTTTAGGGTTAAGTAAATTAATTGCAAGTTAATAACTATTTTAGGTGTTATAAATGAACTGTTTCAGTGTTTAGATATAGATCATAACAGGAATTGTGTGTCTAACCTGTACATGTATCCTTTCATTGGGTTGTCATTTTGGATTGATACTAAATATTGTTACAGTCACTTTTCAATAGAAAGTTG
>NW_018452895.1:0-389 GCF_002113885.1 Mizuhopecten yessoensis
GACAGATAATAAGGTAGTCAAGTTTGGGAGTAGCAGAGTAGATTGAGAGAGTTGAAACAGAGGAGGAGAGTTAGGGAGTTGGAACAGAGGAGTACAGTTAGGGAGTTGGAACAGAAGAGTAGATTGAGGAAGTTGGAACAGAGGAGTAGAGTTAGGGAGTTGGGATAGAGGAGTAGAGTTGGAGAGTTGGAGAGAAAAGGTTGAGTTGGGGAGACCGAGTTGGGAGGTCTAGAGACATAGAGGAGAGTTAGAAAGTTTGAGAAGTAGGAAGTTAGTAAGAATAGTCATTTTAGTTATAGTCTTAGGTCTGTGTAGTCTTGCAGTTGATAGTAGGAGATTAGCTTAGAGTGGAGAGATTGCGTTCACAATGGTGAACACTTGTATATCAT
>NW_018452896.1:0-389 GCF_002113885.1 Mizuhopecten yessoensis
TAACTTCCTGTAAGGTATGTGTTGTCCCTGTATATAAATAGATGCTACTCCGTTATGGCCTTCAAAACCTCATCCAGGAACTGATGTCATTATGTGCTAGAATCTGGTGATATCAAACCTAAGTGCTAGGTTAAACGTAAAACGCTAACCAACAAAAAACATGATGCTACTTGAATCAATACCTTTGAAATATTCACACGGAATTGCAGCACCTTTTCACAGCAAAAATCAATACGTGTTCATGACACATGCCCATATATGGACTGTAGCTTTATTGTCTATTACAGTGTTCAGGTATAGTTCAGCTTAATAATTGAATGCAAATGTTATACAAGTCGCTATCTCATTTGTTTTCATTTATGAAGTACTAGTAATTAAAATTAAATTTG
>NW_018452897.1:0-389 GCF_002113885.1 Mizuhopecten yessoensis
AATGTGTGGCAAAGTCAAGGTCATAGCTATCATTGTAATGTGTGGAAAAAGTCAAGGTCGTAGCTATCATTGTAAAATGTGGAAAAAGTCAAGGTCATAGCCATCATTGTAATGTGTGAAAAAAGTCAAGGTCATAGCTACCATTGTAATGTGTGGAAAAGCTAAGGTCGTAGCTACAAATGTATCAATGTCATGTGAGGAAAAAGTCAAGGTTAGATCTATCATTGTAATGTGAGGAAAAGTCAAGGTCGTAGCTATCATTGTACTGTGTGGAAAAAGTAAAGGTTGTAGCTATCCATTGTAATGTATGGCAAAGTCAAGGTCGTAGCTATCATTGTAATGTATGGAAAAAGTCAATGTCGTAGCTATCATTGTAATGTGTGGAAAAA
>NW_018452898.1:0-389 GCF_002113885.1 Mizuhopecten yessoensis
GCAAGTGTTGAACTTTGGAATTATATTGCATACAGTTTTCGGCAACCCCCTTAAATTGAAGTCGAGTTTAATATTCTACGCTAGAAAATCTCGTATAGCCTTTTCTTTTATTTAACGGTTGGTGGTAGACATTGTTATCGACAGGTTTCACAATCAACATTGAAACTCGTTAATTCCTATACATGTAACCACATGTTCCTCTTATTTCAGCTTTATATATACAATGCATTTTGACTTCTATAAAGGACAGTATTTCATGTACAAGTCTTCTTAATTTGTTTTGACCAATGGCATCTACTGGTGGTGACGTATATCGTCTGCAAGTGCATATTTCTGTTACATTTGTACTGCAGGGCTATGTTGTGTTATTTGAAGTTGGTACTTAAAAA
>NW_018452899.1:0-389 GCF_002113885.1 Mizuhopecten yessoensis
ATTGCTTTTTAATATTTTATATCATATAGTCTATGTTGCGTTTTTTGTTTGTTTTTGTTTTTGTTAAAAATGACGTGTTAGCCCGGGCTTTTTTGCTAGTCTCCATAGGTTGTTACGCGCCTGTTTTTCGTTTTTGTTTCAATAGAACTACCATAGCTTCAGGAAAATTCACTGAAAAAGTATACAAATTAAAGTACGAATGAAATATACAAGAAAACTAGTATGCCTATTAGTTTTAAATTAGCACGAAACTGTCGCCACGAACACGTAGTAACTTTCTATTTTATTCTTAACAAAATAGGGGCAATATGTCAAGTAGCTGTGTGCACAGGGACCTTAACTACACGGTGTTCAGAGTAATTTTACATGTTTTAGGGGTTTAGATCGAC
>NW_018452900.1:0-389 GCF_002113885.1 Mizuhopecten yessoensis
CTACCAGCAACATCTAGCTATTCCAACTTCAATTTTGCTAACATTCCAGTTGAGCGATACAGGCCCTCTGGGCCTCTTGTTCAATTTACCAACTGTTTAAGAATGAAAACGCACACGTAGAGGCAGACTGAAAGTGAACCTATCTATTTATGGATCAACACACACATATGTAACATCTCCCTTTCTTTAAGAGATATTTTTCTGACTAGAGTGTCCCTGACTAGCTTCTTCTTAAAGTAAAGTAATATATTGATTGGAGTAATTCCTAGTATAACAATGCATAAACTCTGTTATTGTCCTTCCACTCCGAGTGGTAATCGGTGGTGTCTTTGGAACATTCCTGACACAGACAGGATTATCCTTTATTGGTCTGGTATTCACAACCGTCT
>NW_018452901.1:0-389 GCF_002113885.1 Mizuhopecten yessoensis
GTAAAAAAAATCCTGCAGATCGGGGATTTAGAACGTAGTAATTCACCACATGCTGAAAGAGGCGACTACAGTGGGAAACTCTGCAGAATTGGTGATTAGTAATACCCTCATTATCATCACTTAGCTGCAATATTTATGATATGAAATACAGTCGTTGTGGTAGTCCTAGTAACAGTCGGAATACATTTTTATCTAAATAATTAACACAACAATAACAACTTTAATCAGTTTTAATGAAATTCTAAAATATGATATTTCAAAAAAGGCAATATAAACAAAGCGGACTTTTAACTTATAAGCTAATAATATTCTTCTGGTACTTGGTAAACATGTAAGTAAACCGAACACTGTTAACCGATGGTTTACAACGGCTACAATTTTGAGCGGAC
>NW_018452902.1:0-389 GCF_002113885.1 Mizuhopecten yessoensis
CAGTACTGGTGTATGTATATATGTGTACAGTAGAGGTAGTACTGGAGTAGGTATATATGTGTACAATAGAGGTAGTACTGGTGTAAGTATATATGTGTACAGTAGAAGTAGTACTGGTGTATGCATAGATGTCTACAGTAGAGGTAGTACTGGTGTATGTATAGATGTGTACAGTAGAGGAAGTACTGGCATAGGTATATATGTGTACAGTAGAGGTAGTACTGGTGTAGGTATAGATGTGTACAGTAGAGGTAGTACTGGTGTAGGTATACATGGCACAGTAGAGGTAGTACTGGTGTATGTATACATGTGTACAGTAGAGTAGTACTGGTGTATGTATAGATTCTACAGTAGAGGTAGTACTGGTGTATGTATATATGTGTACAGTA
>NW_018452903.1:0-389 GCF_002113885.1 Mizuhopecten yessoensis
AGAAAAAACTAGTGTCTTTTCCACATTTACTTTATAAAAAAAAAATCTGCTGATATTAGTTATTTCGTAACGTATGGATATAACATCGTGTTTCACGTAATGTTTATACAGTGATAATTGGAAGATATTCCTTTGACCTGATATCGAAATTTAAACTCATGAATGTCATCTGACCACAGGTTCATGTCGTATCCAAACAGATTTCAGTAATGATGTAATCTGTTAGTAAATAATGGAGTCATTGAATTTTAGACACACTCTGCAGTGGCAAGCCCTATTCCGATGTCAAGTATTTGTTTTTTCATTTCCCTACTTAGTATATCGTTTCCCTCCACGACTGCCTTAAGACTCGCCATCAATGACAAGGAATCTATCTTGATGAGCTGTGA
>NW_018452904.1:0-389 GCF_002113885.1 Mizuhopecten yessoensis
CCCCCTTGAAGAGGGGAAAGGATACTTAAGAAATGATCAACACATGTTCATGTATTGTGGTGGGATAGAGCCTGACAAAGTTTGAGAATGAAAATGAACTTGACCTACTTTCAAGGTATCAGGAATCAAATGTGTCTAACACTTCAAATGACTAAGTACATGAGAAGGTGTGTGTTTTAAAAGTTATCTCACATAGAAATAACATACCCTTCCTGACTGCATTCTCCATGTTGAAAAAAGTATGACCAAAAAGCTTCCTGCCAGCTGCCTGTCAAACTGTAAGTGAAAAGTATTATTAGATTCAATTTCAAAATATTTAAATGCTGTTAAAATTCAATACAATGCATGTTGAACAGAAGTAAAAGAAGTAAAACTTAAAGATGATGGAG
>NW_018452905.1:0-389 GCF_002113885.1 Mizuhopecten yessoensis
TACGACTCCGTTTCCAAAGAATAGGACATATATACATGTCTCTTATTTCCATTTTTTCTTAAATACAAGAACAATAGCAAACAGCACATCTGGCTTGTTCTCACTAGAGACACATGGCTGAAAACCAGGGAAAAAACACGTGACTTGATTTATCTGTTGTGATACACCTGTTCTGCGTCTTGTGAATGGAAGATGCAATCTTCTTTCAAAAGTTATTAAAAAATATCTGCAAGTCCGATCAATTAATCAAAAACGATATTGATAAAACAATAATGGAACAAAAGTCAACATATTGAATATTAATTAAAGGAGTCGTGTTCGAAAACTTGCAAACCTGGAGTTACCAAATAGTCTGGGCAAATAGTCGGGCAAATAGTCTGGGCAAATAG
>NW_018452906.1:0-389 GCF_002113885.1 Mizuhopecten yessoensis
ACCATTTGCAGAACAAATTCATACAGTTTCTTCCAAGTGTGTTATAAGATATGTAGGAATGTTTGTAAAATTGATGAAAATATTATTTTCTTTTAAATTATGGAAGTACAATTTCTTTATCTTATTCTTTTTATTATTGATTTAAGATACCCCTTCCCCCAATTTTTTAATGAAAAAATACTCATTTATTTTTATTCCTTTTTCGGGGTCAAAAATCAGAAGTGCTTCAGTTACACTAAATATGTAAAAAACAGTATCAATAATGTATCATTTTCGAGTTTGTTGCATATTATTTTTATCATATTAAACATTATTAAGTTGTACAGCAAAATTGAACCAGCTAAAATTAAAAATGGCGACACAATGACAATTTAAGTGATCAATCTAGT
>NW_018452907.1:0-389 GCF_002113885.1 Mizuhopecten yessoensis
CAGCCACGGTCGTGTTATAAATAATATGACATGTAGTTATAACAGACACTGTCGTGTTATATATAATATTATCTCTAGTTAGAACAGTCACTGTTGTGTTATCGATGATTTAACATGTTTTTATAACAGCCACTTGGTGGGGGAAGTGTGGAGTACAAGTAGTATGTCACTATATGGGTTTTCTTTTTTCAATTATTCACCATTTCTTTTTGACAGGTACACCAACCCTATCCTATAGCAGTGCGTTTTCTGAAGATGAAGATACATGTCCGAGTAAGTATAGCCTTATTCCTTGGAACAATGTGCCTGGTAGACATTTCAGTTTTTGTACAATTCTGGTGTCGCTGTCAACTTTTCCTTTAAACAACTTCTTCTGAAGAACGAACAGG
>NW_018452908.1:0-389 GCF_002113885.1 Mizuhopecten yessoensis
TGATAAACAATAACATAAACGTTCGAAAACAATAGATATGAATGCATTTGAAGTTAATAACTGTAAAATTTGTAAGTAAGCATGTACATGTATGGTAATACTATTGTTTGTTTGTTATTATTCAGCAATTAGAGACTAAATTATCGGTATAAGATATTACGAACTTAAACTAACGAAAACAATGAAAGGATTACCGAATTAGAAAACGTAAATATAAAAAAGAATATAAATATACAGCATTTGATCAAGCGTCCTATCTAGCTAGCATAAGCCACTCTAAAACGCTTTACAGTACACAGATATACAATTTATAAATTATCAAATACATTAATCAATTTTGAGACATTCGCAGGAGCTGCCTTATCAGGCGCTAACTACTAGTCCTATAT
>NW_018452909.1:0-389 GCF_002113885.1 Mizuhopecten yessoensis
AATATGTTTAAAACCTTTAAACAACTTCTTCTCAATAACCAAGAGTCCTAGGATGATGCTATCTGACTAGTAACATGCTGACATAAATGACCTTAACTTATATTCAAGGTCACATGGGTCAAATATGTTAAAACCCTTTAAACAACTTCTTCTCAATAACCAAGAGGCCTATGATGATACTATTTGACCAGTAGCATGCTGTAATAGAGCACTACAAAGTTTGTTCAAATGAATGACCTTGACTTAAATTCAAGGTCACGGGGGTCAAATATGTTTAAAACCTATAAACACCTTCTTCTGAATAACCAAGAAGCCTACGTTAAGGATATTTGGTCAGTAACATCCTGGGATAAAGGGCTACCAAGTTTGTTCAAACAAATGACCTTTAC
>NW_018452910.1:0-389 GCF_002113885.1 Mizuhopecten yessoensis
ACACACACACACACACACACACACACACACACACACACACAAATGTCGTAGTTCTATGATGACATTACGTAAACGTAGCCTGGTTGTATTCATGCCTAACAGTTAATTTTTTGTACCCTTTTCCAGAAGTCAGTATGTACATGTAAAAGTGATAATCATTTCACGTATTTCTGAATTATAATTAGTTTGATATGTGAAATATCATAAAAATACAGTACATTTTCGTTGATCGATTGATTAATTGTCAGCAGTATCTGTACAATTTGTTAAATGATTTTTGCTCATTACTATTTAACACATGAATGGCATTTTTAAAAAGCATCGTAACAAGTTAAATGCAACACATTTACCTTTCGTCGTTCACTGTTTTGTCGGTTTAAAATATGCGA
>NW_018452911.1:0-389 GCF_002113885.1 Mizuhopecten yessoensis
GTGAAAACATGAAAAGTGATTATATGTTTACAATACATGAATGGATTATTTTTCCTCTCGTGCATGTATATTTTACGGGACCGCACTTTTAAAAACTATATCTATTATCACTTTCACATGTTTTTACATTTTAAAGTTCACAGATAGAATGTTATCCGAAATAACCTTACTTTCTTTTATTGTTACAGATTTGGAACTGATGTGCGAGAAAGGTATTTCTGAGCGTTTTACAGATCCGTGAGCAACATATCTAATTAGGTGTGACAGTGTCCTTGTCAATCAACTATCTACCTGCTTTTGTTGAGAGAAGTATATAGAAATAGTTACATAGTCTGTATTGTGATCGTTCTCAGTCAATATTCTTACCCAATGAGACCAAAGGGTATAGT
>NW_018452912.1:0-389 GCF_002113885.1 Mizuhopecten yessoensis
ATATTTGGCTAGCAGCTTCTTGAGATGCAGCCTGTGTAATTTTACAAATTAAATTATCTTGAGCTACTTTCAGGTCAAAGGCGTCAAGTGCTTTAAACCTTTCAGCAACACCTTTTGAATAATCAAGATTCCTGCAATAATAGCATGCTGGGATAAAGGACTATCAAATTTATTCAAATGAATGACCTTGATCTACTTTTGATGAAGATGATGTCTGATGTGTAAAAAACGATCAGATCTTTTTTCTTAATAAGAAAGAGGCATGAGATGGTTTTTGCCTTCGTAGAATTCTTGTTTTTATGTCTAGTAAATTTATTCCTGTGGATGGCCTTGAACAGTCATTGAGGTCAAATGTACTTCAACCATTAAACGGCTTATTCTAAATAAGT
>NW_018452913.1:0-389 GCF_002113885.1 Mizuhopecten yessoensis
TCATACACAGCAAACTCATTTGCAAGATCACTCCAAGTTGGATAACAGATGAAGTGTATACGGTACGGAGAAAGAAACAAGCGAGATGTAGTGAATACAACGTTATATTTACAAAATAGGTTCATGCCAATCGCAGTGGTCGTCGACATTTCGTTATATAAATCATTAATGTACCCTGTATCTAACTTTATAGCGACATTTTGATTAAATAAAATCCTCACTATCTATGTATGAAGCAAATCACCGCCTGACTAGGTGTGATGGCATTTTGGTCAAACGGGTGCTCTAAAATAGTATTTAACTTGAGAACAAATTCCGAAATTCAAATATCATTTACCTACGTTTATCAAAATATGTCTCCCAACATGGAATTACAATTATATGGTAAC
>NW_018452914.1:0-390 GCF_002113885.1 Mizuhopecten yessoensis
GACTCTGTCCAGCACTGGCCTACCTACACTTACACTGACTCTGTCGTACACTTAGCTTTCTACAGCAACACTGACTCTGTCCAACACTGGCCTACCTACACTTACACTGACTCTGTCGTACACTTATCTTTCTACAGCAACACTGACTCTGTCCAACACTAACTCACCTACAGTAACACTGACCCTGTCCCACACTAAACTACCTACAGCAGCACTGACTCTGTCCCACACTGGTCTATCTACACTTACACCGACTCTGTCCAACACTAACCTACCTACAATAACACTGACTTTGTACCACAATAACCTACCATCATTTAAACAAACTAAGTCTCACAATAGCCTCCCTTCACTTACACTGACTCAGTTCCACACTGACCTACCTACTCT
>NW_018452915.1:0-390 GCF_002113885.1 Mizuhopecten yessoensis
GGACATCACTATATCCTGTTAGCAATCTGAAATTCAATGTTAAAAATTGAATATATATGGCGCACCACACAAGAAATATTTACCAGGAACAATTAAAAAGTCTAAACACGTCATTTATTACACCTACATTGAACAACGTTGCCCAAGACAGTGTTTATCTGATTCCTAGGATACACAGCTGTTTGTCTTGAAGGTCTGATTGTTGTCTTGGAAGAACATGACGAGCAAATACGTGTCACAATACACATCAGAACTATAAATCCGACTATAGATCCGATCACTATCCCTGCTATCGCTCCACCCGACCTGGTAAAGGAAATAATCACATTTACATATATTTTTTCCCGTTTTGAATTTCGATTATTATGTCCGTACAGTTGTTATTCTCTT
>NW_018452916.1:0-390 GCF_002113885.1 Mizuhopecten yessoensis
GGACATCACTATATCCTGTTAGCAATCTGAAATTCAATGTTAAAACATGAATATATATGGCGCACCACACAAGAAATATTTACCAGGAACAATTAAAAAGTCTAAACACGTCATTTATTACACCTACATTGAACAACGTTGCCCAAGACAGTGTTTATCTGATTCCTAGGATACACAGCTGTTTGTCTTGAAGGTCTGATTGTTGTCTTGGAAGAACATGACGAGCAAATACGTGTCACAATACACATCAGAACTACAAATCCGACTATAGATCCGATCACTATCCCTGCTATCGCTCCACCCGACCTGGTAAAGGAAATAATCACATTTACATATATTTTTTCGCGTTTTGAATTTCGATTATTATGTCCGTACAGTTGTTATTCTCTT
>NW_018452917.1:0-390 GCF_002113885.1 Mizuhopecten yessoensis
GTGAACATGTCAAAAGCATGCACCATTATATGAATATAACATTTGCGATCATTCTATATCTCAGTTGGTGATTCAAATGCATGTAATTAGTCACAAAAAGAGTACCGAATGTTAGGAAATTCATGTGTTTGTGCATGCAATCAACAAAGCCAGTCATGAAACTTACCCTCTTGGGAGGTCAGAGATTTGGGATGAGTAACAGGTGATCATGAGCAATACAAGCTAATGGACCTTTTATTTCTTGCACTAGACTATGAATAATATCCCGCACAAACTAACCCAATAAAAATTATAGAAAAATCTGCATGCTAACCATGACATAAACTATGAAATACTATATACCCTCCCCAAAGGTCAAATATATATAAACCAAACCAAAGACTTTTGAAA
>NW_018452918.1:0-390 GCF_002113885.1 Mizuhopecten yessoensis
AGAAGATACATCCTTAGATTAGGTGTCCCAGAGAGGATACATCCTAAAGATTGTGTGCCCCAGAGAGGATACATCCTTAGATTAGGTGTCCCAGAGAGGATACATCCTTAGATAAGGTGTCCCAGAGAGGATACATCCTTAGATTGGGTGTCCCAGAGAGGATACATCCTTAGATTAGGTGTCCCAGAGAGGATACATCCTTAGATTAGGTGTCCCAGAGAGGATACATCCTTAGATTAGGTGTCCCAGAGAGGATACATCCTTAGATTAGGTGTCCCAGAGAAGATACATCCTAAAGATTGGGTGCCCAAGAGAAAAAAATCCTTAAGATTGTGTGCCCCAGAAAAAATACATCCTTAAGATTTGTTACCATAGAAAAGATACATCCTA
>NW_018452919.1:0-390 GCF_002113885.1 Mizuhopecten yessoensis
AAGAGTGTCATTGAACAAACTTCATTGAAAGACATAAATCCTTTGTTACGTCATGAGTTTTGTTGGTGAATGCTCTGTGGACCTAACGGAATTAGGAAACATATGTTCACGATTGTTTTGTGTTTGGAAATCTCGCGAATGTTTGCGGCGAACTGAGTACATTGTAGGCGGGCGGACAAAAAACGCTTGAAACATTCACCCTACTGAACATCCCTCAGGTTTCCGGAATGCTCATTTGGGCTTCTTATTTAAGCACATCGGTAATGTGGATGTTCTCACATAATTTTAATTTTGAATAGAACAAAAGTTGCACGAAAATTTAAGGTGATAGTGAAAAACGGAAAGGGTTCTAATCCGACACCCATTGGAACACCATACCGGTTTGTGAGA
>NW_018452920.1:0-390 GCF_002113885.1 Mizuhopecten yessoensis
AGGGTAAAACCAGAGGAGAAATACAGGTACAATTTTTGTGAACATGGTAACAATAGGAAAATAGATCAAAAGAAAGAAAACTATAAAAACACCTCTGAAATCAATCGTTTTATGTATTGGTGTTTTGAAATAGTAGGTAGATTTGAAAAGAATAGCCGCTTGAATGTTTTACATGGTATTATATTAACCTGAACTAAAGTTATTCTAAAAAAAATAGCCGACTCAAAGTTGACGGATAGCGGTCTACTTCTGCCAGCAACCCTCATTAATGGAACACTGTATAATGTCAACACGAGTGCTATATAATCACTTTTGGAAACACAATAAACTTTCAACGGCCTCAAAAAAACTTATAGAAAACACGTAATGAACATTGTTTTCTTCATGTAC
>NW_018452921.1:0-390 GCF_002113885.1 Mizuhopecten yessoensis
GGTGATTTCTATATCTATTGTCTCATGTGTATGGTGATTTCTATAACCATTGTCCCACTTGTACGGTGATTTCTATATCTATTGTCCCACGTGTATTGTGATTTTATAACCATTGTCCCACGTGTACGGTGATTTCTATATCTATTGTCCCACGTGTACGGTGATTTCTATATCTATTGTCCCACGTGTACGGTGATTTCTATATCTATTGTCCCACGTGTACGGTGATTTCTATATCTATTGTCCCACGTGTATGGTGATTTCTATCTCTATTGTCCCACATGTACGGTGATTTCTATATCTATTGTCCCACGTGTATTGTGATTTTATAACCATTGTCCCACGTGTACGGTGATTTCTATATATATTGTCCCACGTGTACGGTGATTT
>NW_018452922.1:0-390 GCF_002113885.1 Mizuhopecten yessoensis
TATTCCCGGCTACATACATAAAGCTATTGTGACAACTGTTTATACTGATATTGTATTCCCCGGCTACGTACATAAAGCTATTGTGACAACTGTTCATAGACACATTGTATTCCCGGCTACGTACATAAAGCTATTGTGACAACTGTTCATACAGAAATTGTATTCCCTGACTACGTACATAAAGCTATTGTGACAACTGTTTATACAGATATTGTATTCCCTGAGTACGTACATAAAGCTATTGTGACAACTGTTTATACATATATTGTATTTCCCGGCTACGTACANTAAAGCTATTGTGCAAACTGTTTATACAAATATTGTATTTCCCGGCTACGTACGTACAGCTATTGTGACAACTGTTTTTACAGAAATTGTATTCCCGGCTAC
>NW_018452923.1:0-390 GCF_002113885.1 Mizuhopecten yessoensis
TATTGTTGGGAAAAAGCGTCATTTGTGTCAGGTTATTTAAAAAAACAACCACCTATGCATGGCCAAGTTACAGCCTGTGGACAGGCCTATTTGCAATAAATTTTGACCAATAACCCTTAAGTGTGACCTTGACCGTTGACGCCAAATATTGTTCGCGACACACCCTCTTGTCATGTTGAACATTTGTGTCAAGTTATTTTAAAAATCTCTGGTTTTGTTTAAATTACAACTTATTATAATAATCTTTGTTTTTGTGTTTAAAGTAGAACATGTAACAAACTTTACCCGATTTAAGCTTGATCTTTATTAGCCTGAACCGACTCCACAAACACAACGTTTTCATTGACCCATGACGCAGGAATGACGCCCTCCTCCTCTTCAGTCTCCTTC
>NW_018452924.1:0-390 GCF_002113885.1 Mizuhopecten yessoensis
AGATTCTTCATATATTTCAATAAATATTTGAATTCAACAGACCTTAAGGTCCAATAAATGAATTGATAACAACATGTATGATATAATATAGTTACAAAAACATTGTCAATAACAACAATAAAAGTTGAACAATAAGTGGCTAAAAAGTACGTTTTTCAGAGATACAGAACATTATTATAAGTGCTGGGACTCACTGCATTCAAAATGTCCAAATCACAAAACTCTCTCTTTCTCCATTTTCTTGAAAACAAAATCCTGACAGGATGAAAAACACTGTGGATCAACTTGGCCGTCTTCCCTGCAAATCGTGTCTGTAACAGATTCAAGACAACTTTCTGTAATTTGAATGTACAGTGTTCATTTAAATCTACCTTGGGTCAGTTGATGTTG
>NW_018452925.1:0-390 GCF_002113885.1 Mizuhopecten yessoensis
ACTTATACTTACCAAGGATATTTGCTAATTGTATTGCTTTGTAAATTATATTTAACAATGATCTTTGATGATTTCACTACTGTGTGAACTTACACTTACCAAGGATCTTTGATGATTTCATTGCTGTCTGAACTTATACTTACCAAGGATATTTGATAATTTTATTGCTTTGTGAACTTACACTTACCAAGGATCTTTGATAATTTCATCGCTATGTGAAAGATATCATTGATAAGTGAACTTACACTTATCAAGGATCTTTATTTATTTAATTGCTAGGTAAACTTTACACTTACCAAGAATCTTTGATGATTTCATTGCTATGTGATCTTACACTTACCAAGCATCTTTGATGATTTCATTGCTTTATGAACTTTACACTTAACAATG
>NW_018452926.1:0-390 GCF_002113885.1 Mizuhopecten yessoensis
TAGGCCTTTGCAACCAGCCAGTATCTTTCTCAATTCCCTGGGGGAGGCTACAGCTGGAGCTGCCATTTCAGCGCTAACACCTAGCATTCAACAATTATAGCACTGCCCAACCACGTACTCATTTACAACTGAGTAGACTGGAACAAGTGGAGTAAAATATCTTGCTCTAATATTCAACACAGTGCCGTGCCATGACTTGAACCCGCAATCCTTCAGTCACGAGCCCGGCGCCCTACTACTAGACTACCGTGCCAGCATTAAACCGGCGTTATATAACTTAATCCTAAACGGCTAAATATGTTTTGACTAGTCTGGATCATCCTTAGGCCAAGGAAACTCAATTTTTTTATAAACGGTGGGTGTGACACCCCCCCCCCCCCCCCCCCCCCC
>NW_018452927.1:0-390 GCF_002113885.1 Mizuhopecten yessoensis
AGATAACTGTTCGAGCTATGACGACATACATAGAAGCAGATACTCTTATCGTGTCTTCAATTGTCGTAACACCGGAGATAACAGTTCGAGCTATGACGACATACATAGAAGCAGATACTCCTATCGTGTCTACAATTGTCGTCACGCCGGAGATAACTGTTCGAGCTATGACGACATACATAGAAGCAGATACTCTTATCGTGTCTTCAATTGTCGTCACACCGGAGATAACTGTTCGAGCTATGACGACATACATAGAAGCAGATACTCCTAACGTGTCTACAATTGTCGTCACAACAGAGATAACTATTCGAATTATGACGACATACAAAGTAGCAGATACTCCAATCGTGTCTACAATTGTCGTCACACCGGAGATAACTGTTCGAG
>NW_018452928.1:0-390 GCF_002113885.1 Mizuhopecten yessoensis
GTGTACTGTATCAATATACGAGGTGGATGTTTCTATGTGTACTGTTTCAATATACGTGGTGGATGTTTCTATATGTACTGTATCAATATATAAGGTGGATGTTTCTATGTGTACTGTATCAATATATGTGGTGGATGTTTCTATATGTACTGTATCAATATACGAGGTGGATGTTTCTATGTGTACTGAATTACTATATACGAGGTGGATGTTTCTATCTGTACTGTATCAATATATGAGGTGGATATTTATATGTGTACTGTATCAATATATGAGGTGGATGTTTATATGTGTACTGTATCAATATATGAGNTATTTAAATGTGTACTGTATCAATATATGAGGTGGATGTTTCTATGTGAACTGTATCAATATAAGAGGTTGATGTTT
>NW_018452929.1:0-390 GCF_002113885.1 Mizuhopecten yessoensis
ATTAATTGTAATGATACATCCGACTTTTTCATGTGCAATGTCGGGCTAAAACAAGGAGTAAACTTATCGCCATTTTTGTTTTCCCTCTTTCTTAACGATTTAGAGGATTTCCTCAATCAACGTAATGTTTCTTGTTTGAATGAAGTGTATGCTCTTAGTGATCAAAATTTAGGTTTGTACTTAAAATTGTTTATTATATTATATGCTGATGATACAGTGCTTTTGTCAGAAACACCAGATGGCCTACAGAACGCATTGAATGAATTCCAAAATTATTGTAATATATGGAAATTAACAGTTAATACCCCAAAAACTAAAGTTTTGATTTTTGAAAAAAGAAAAAATGTAAAAGAGACCATCACTTTACGTTAAATAATGAGATTTTAGAAA
>NW_018452930.1:0-390 GCF_002113885.1 Mizuhopecten yessoensis
TGGTTTCTGATTGGTCGAAGCTCCGTTGTAGTTCGATTTAGTTTGAATTTAGTATGTATGAGTAATATGGCATTGGAAACTCAACTGCGACATTTGTTTTCTAATTTGACAAAATGGCCACCATATACGGGGTTCTGATTGGTCCAAATATAGATGTTGTCTGATTGTCCCCGGAATCGGTACATAAGGGTTTTGAGTGATGCCGAACATAATGGTAACAGTTTCGAAAAGCTCAGTTACCATGATAACGAAATGGTGGCCTCTGATTGGTCGAAATTAAGAAGTTGTCTGATTCTGTCCAAAAAAAAAACATAAGGGTTTTTAACGATGCCAAACACAATGGTTACAGTTTAGAACAACTCAGTTGCCATGGTAACGAAATTTGGCCCT
>NW_018452931.1:0-390 GCF_002113885.1 Mizuhopecten yessoensis
CTCTCCCCTCTATGTACGGTGGCTACATTAGGTCACCTCTCCCTTATATGTACGGAGGCTACATCACCTCTCCCCTCTCTGTACGGAGGCTACATTAGGTCACCTTTCCCCTCTCTGTACGGAGGCTACATTAGGACACCTCTCCCCTCTATGTACGGTGGTTACATTAGGTCACTTCTCCCCTCTATGTACAGAGGCTTCATCAGGTCACCTTTCCCCTCTATGTACGGTGGCTACATTAGGTCACCGATCTTACTAGTGTACGGTGGCTACATTAGGTCACTTCTCCCCTCTATGTACAGAGGCATCATCAGGTCACCTCTCCCCTCTATGTACGAAGGCTAAATCAGGTCATCTCTCCCCTCTATGTACGGAGGGTACATTAGGTCA
>NW_018452932.1:0-390 GCF_002113885.1 Mizuhopecten yessoensis
CTCCATCAGTTAAGCTAACACTCCAGCAGTAAACTTCTAAATACTTCATCAATTAAGATAATTCTTCAGCAGTAAACTTCTAAATACTCCATCAGTTAAGCTAACCCTCCAGCAGTAAACTTCTAAATATTCCATTAGTTAAGCTAACACTCCAGCGGTAAACTTCTAAATACTCCATCAGTTAGGCTAACATTCTAGCAGTAAACTTCTAAATACTCCTTCAGTTAAGCTAACACTCCAGCAGTTAACTTCTAAATACTCCATGAATTAAGCTAACATTCTTGCAGTAAACTTCTAAATACTCCATCAGTTAAGTTAACACTCCAGCAGTAAACTTCTAAATATTCCATTAGTTAAGCTAACACTCCAGCAGTAAACTTCTAAATACTC
>NW_018452933.1:0-390 GCF_002113885.1 Mizuhopecten yessoensis
CTCCATGTAAATCTAACCTGTGATTGCCTACATGTAAATCTTACCATTTTTTGTCTCCCTGTAAATCCTACCTTTGTTTGTCTCCATGTAAATCTAACCTGTGATTGCCTACATGTAAATCTTACCTTTGTTTGTCTCCATGTAAATCTTACCTTTGTTTGTCTCCATGTAAATCTTACCTTTGTTTATCTCCATGTTAATCTTACCTTTGTTTGACTCCATGTAAATCTTACCTTTGTTTGTCTCCATGTAAATCTTACCTTTGTTTGACGCCATGTAAATCTTACGGTTGTTAGACGCCAATTAAATCTCACCTTTGTTTGACTCCATGTAAATCTTACCTTCGTTTGTCTCCATGTAAATCTTACCTTTGTTTGTCTCCATGTAAAT
>NW_018452934.1:0-390 GCF_002113885.1 Mizuhopecten yessoensis
TCTCGCCATTTTTTTCCACAGAGAATTTTTTAATGCGTACGATTTCGAACATGTCGGACACGAGTGAGGCATGACGACGGACTGATTTTTTTTTCGCTTCAAACTAACGACTTCAATATATACTATTTCATGTCCCTCTCTCAATCCAAGAATCGAATTTCTTAGGCCATCCAAACCATCTCAGGAGGACTTGTGTTTGACCTTCTTCTTTTTCAATATCTGTTCGATTTTCCACTTGGTGTCTCCGTCTCGGTGTACTCTCTGCAGTTTGTATTCGTGAAACGATCCCTGTATCTGTTCGATTTCCAAATCTTCGACTTTATACACGGGAATGTCACCTCGATAATATCTGTGAGACACTACAAATATTTCACCCGTCCATTTCTGCCG
>NW_018452935.1:0-390 GCF_002113885.1 Mizuhopecten yessoensis
AAATCTTTGTGTACCTTACTGCGGTATAGAATGAAGTAAAAGTGAGGAGCTTTCATAACTTTGTGCACCATACTGCGGTACAGAATGAAGGAAAAGTGACGAGTTTTCATAACTTTGTGTTCCATACTGAGGTACAGAATGAAACTAATGGGACGGACTTTTAAATCTTTGTGTACCTTACTGCGGTATAGAATAAAGTGAAAGTGACGAGCTTTCATAAATCTGTGTACCATACTGCGTTATAGAATGAAATTAATGCGACGAGCTACAGAATGAAGTGAAAGAGCCGAGCTTTTATATCTTTGTGTACCATACTGCGGTAGAGATTGAAATTAATGCGACGGACTTTTATATCTGTGTGTACCATACTGCGGTACAGAATGAAGTGAA
>NW_018452936.1:0-390 GCF_002113885.1 Mizuhopecten yessoensis
CGTTAAAATTAGCATACCGCTAAAACGTGTAAGTTTGGTAAATTTACAGTTCAAATAAACAAAAGGTTATATTCCTTGTTATTAGTTTAACTCTCCGTGTCCGATAAGTAACAGTAACATCTTAAACATTCAACAAAGAGAGAAGACAAGGAGGTGTGGATCAGACATATTTTGGAGGAATGTTCTTTTCTGCAAATTTTGTAAGGTAATTATCAGCTGTTACTGTTATTTTTTTTTAAATCCCTGTAATGATTTAAACTACCACATTACCCTTGACCAACGTTACAACACGTAAAACTCAGGCTCACATGATTAACATTGCGTGAAAGAACCCCCGGCGTTGACCAGTCTGAAAACGATATTGCATTGAGGAGATAAGTCGGTTAATAT
>NW_018452937.1:0-390 GCF_002113885.1 Mizuhopecten yessoensis
AAGACTACAACAGAAACTGAGGAAACACCAAACGTAAAGGAAAGATTACATCAGAAACTGAGGAAACACTATACGTATAGGAAAGTCTACAACAGAAACTGAGGAAACACTCTAAGTAAAGGAAAGACTACAACAGAAACTGAGGAAACACTCTACGTCAAGGAAAGACTACAACAGAAACTGAGGAAACACCANCTGTACGTAACGGAAAGTCTACAACAGAAACTGAGGAAACACTCTACGTAAAGGAAAGACTACATCAGAAACTGAGGAAACACCAATCGTAAAGGAAAGACTTCAACAGAAACTGAGGAAACACCATACGTAAAGGAAAGACTAACTCAAAAACTGAGGAAACACTCTAAGTAAAGGAAAGACTACAACAGAAAC
>NW_018452938.1:0-390 GCF_002113885.1 Mizuhopecten yessoensis
AATAATTTGTTGTCATGTTACGCTATAGTTGTTTAGGGTCATATATAATGGACATGTTATGGCACACTGTGTGTTACCAGAACGACAGAGGACACGGTGTAGTGTCATGGTAACATAACATTACAATTTTACAATTAACCAATCGTATAAGTGTTAAACTGATATTACAGATTGCTCAGACCATAAATGAATATAGTACATTAATACTAAAACACAATTATGCCTTTCTTATGAAACGAAGGAAGTTGCCATATCAGTCATAATGAAACCAACAAAAAGTATTACATCATTTTTTTTTATTTTATTTTTTTTTATTTTTTTTCACAAGTTTTATTGATATATAACACAACAACAACATAAACGTCCACTCACTCACCAACATTGTGATGC
>NW_018452939.1:0-390 GCF_002113885.1 Mizuhopecten yessoensis
TGACATTCAAAATGTTTTAAAAGCTGATTTTAATATATGACAATTTAAAGTATAGATGTAAACAATTACATATGTTACTGTTACACTGTGTTTTCATACATTCGAGCACTTGTCTACCTTGTTATTACTCTTTTGGTGACACAGAGCATATCTACAGGCTGTTAAAGCAGTTCCAGTAGTATAGTTCACAGCAAGTGATTGCAGAACTTGAGGACATCACATGCCATGCTAAGATCTACAAGCTAACAAACTAAAATAATATCTTGCACCAGAATCAGTAGTGGAGGCATCAACATTGGAAGGCTTAAAGGCTAGGTTGAGTATCATCCCCAGTTACACAGCTCTCCAAGTATGATATACATTAATGTACAAAGTTTTTACTTTATAGAT
>NW_018452940.1:0-390 GCF_002113885.1 Mizuhopecten yessoensis
TGTCAGTCTGAGGTGTAGACACAACATAGAGACCTGTACTACAGTTTGTCAGTCTGAGGTATAGACAGAACATAGAAACTTGTACTACAGTGTGTCAGTCTGAGGAGTAGACACAACATAGAGATTTGTACTACAGTGTGTCAGTCTGAGGTGTAGACACAACACAGATACTTGTACTACAGTATGTCTGTCTGAAGAGTAGACACAACATAGAGACTTGTACTNAAAGACACACAATAGAGACTTGTACTACAGTATGTCTGTCTCAGGAGTAGACACAACATAGATACTTGTACTACAGTGTGTTAGTCTGAGGTGTAGACACAACACAGATACTTGTACTAAAGTGTGTCTGTCTGAGGAGTAGACACAACATAGAGACTTGTACTA
>NW_018452941.1:0-390 GCF_002113885.1 Mizuhopecten yessoensis
TCCATACTTACCAACCCGAAGAAAATGTTAAAAACATATTATTTATTTTTATGAAATACTGGATCAAAATTGCCAAAAAAACCGCTGAAAACAAAAACTGTGGAAAAAGTGCAAGGGAAGCTTTTGTTTATGTGTGATAAAGATCTTGATGCCAGTTTAGGGATATTTATAACAGAGATACACAAGAAAAATGGATCAGAGTATCGAGAGAATACCCAGTATGAAACTATTGCTGGTATTCAGTATCATACGAAAGAGAAATTTTAATAATATAGTTATCTTCCTTTTCAGGATACAAATAAACATAAATTGTGCATTTCCTGACGGATTCCTGGATACAGTGCTATTTTTTTTTTCGATTGATATATTGTTTCAAAGAAAAAGAAAACG
>NW_018452942.1:0-390 GCF_002113885.1 Mizuhopecten yessoensis
CACATGATACACATAATACACATGGTACACATAATATACATGATATACATGATACACATGGTACACATGATACACTTGATACATATAATACACATGGTACATATAATACACATGATACACATGATACACATGATACACATAATACACATGATACACATAATACACATNTACACATAATGCGCATAATACACATAATACACATGATACACATAATACACATGATACACATTGTACACATGATACACATGATACATATGATACACATAATACACATGATACACATGGTACACATGGTACACATGACACACATAATACACATAATACACATGGTACAAATGATACACTTGATACACATAATACACATGGTACACATGGTACACATGATACACA
>NW_018452943.1:0-390 GCF_002113885.1 Mizuhopecten yessoensis
ATTTTCTTAAGACATTTATTTTTTTCATAACTGAAGAATACACTGTTTCTATATGATCCCCCCCATTTGACACTGGAGTTGAGAGAAACACCTAAATGCTTGTGACTATCTGAAAAGTCTAAAATGTTCCCGTCAAATTCTAATTCTAATAATGCATCAACGTCATTTCTATTGGAGAAAAAAAGTACATCAGTTTTGTCCGGATTAAATGTTACCAGCCAAGTTTTAGCCCACGAGTTTAAAGATTCCAGGTCTTTATTTAGGATAGTTTGAATTTCAAGACAGGAAGAGCATTGGAGAGAGGTGTCATCTACGAAAAGACGAGATGCTGAGTCAAAAATATCCGCTATATCGTTGATATAAATCAAAAATAATAGAGGACCTAAGATA
>NW_018452944.1:0-390 GCF_002113885.1 Mizuhopecten yessoensis
TTATCTTCTCTTGTGGGCAGGTATTGATTGTTACGTCATTGGTTTTTGTGAGAAAATTGTGTCGTTTTCTCTAAAATTGATGACGTTATTCTCACAACCCAATGATGTAACAATCAATACCTGCTCACAAGAGAAGATAACTCATATGCATCCAAAACTAATGGAATGATGTGAAGACAAAGACAGATCAAATTCAAAATTATATAGAACACTGAAAAGCCCAAGATGATATTCAAAAAAAAATATTGTATTCTTATGACACAAGTACTATACAGTTTTGATATATAATATCATTTGTATAATTTTCTCAGTTTTGAAAAAATAATTCTTAATAAAAAAATGTTGGGTTTAACAGAAGCCATGTGACCTTCGGATTGTTGAACTCCCACC
>NW_018452945.1:0-390 GCF_002113885.1 Mizuhopecten yessoensis
TGCTTATCAAAGCATTGCTAGTCTGCAAGCAATGACGTCAGTTTTATAAAGTAAGATAAGCAGTTCATGTTGAAATTGTTTCAACACCAACTCAATTCATCACCCTATGGAACCAATTAACGTGTTGTTTTCAATAATTGGAACTTGTGAAGTCCATTCTGATCGTTTGCCCCAGATTCTGGAGCTTGTGCAAGTCTACGTATTGACATAATGTAAAAAAGATATAGTCCGTCATTGAAAGACCATCATACAACATAATGGTGTACGTTGATACGCTAAATTATATAGAAACAAAACACAAAACCATATTTTAAATGTCATAATTAATTTTTGTTAATAAATTCTTAAGATATCAAGTTTTCTGATGCGTCATCACGGAAGAATAATGTC
>NW_018452946.1:0-390 GCF_002113885.1 Mizuhopecten yessoensis
TATTACCATATGACATCGCTACTATACTATATCAGCACAGTTATATTATATGACCAAAGTTACACTTTATCATCATAGCTACTCACAATTACCATAGAAATACTACATAAGCATAATAACAACATATTTCCATAGTGACACTGTATCACTACAGTAACACTATGTCAGCATAGTTATATGTTTAGCTATATCACAATAGTTACAGTATATCACCACAGTTACAGGATATCACAATAATTACACTTTATTGCCATAGTTCTGTCACTATGGTTTCACTATAAAACAACAGTTACATTCTATTTCTACATTTGTGTTCTATTATGATAGCTACATTCGTATTGAAATATGTATTGCTGTGGTGTATTACCTCGGGCATGTCACGCTTCAACG
>NW_018452947.1:0-390 GCF_002113885.1 Mizuhopecten yessoensis
GATTTTTGTGATATACTTTAAAAATTTACTTTCAATATGTTCTCATTTATTTTAAGCATTGTGATGAAGCCAAAATACAACAATAAAGGCACCCCATCATGCTTGTTTTGTGTCCGCTACATGCATCTTTTATCAATCGCTTCATGTTGCTGAAGGCCTGCTACTATGTACTTAGTTTTACGTTAATACCGGAATTATGCCTGATGATTTATTTAGTGTAGACGATATAGAACAAGCTGGAACCGCTTTTATTTAGGCCTGCACGTTTGGTCTCTGATATTGCCTTACCTAATGAGGCCATGCTAGAATGATGGAGACAGGGTATACTGTGTATGGAATATAAATACTCTCGTAACGCGAAACGGTCAGCTTACAGATACACCAAAGATG
>NW_018452948.1:0-390 GCF_002113885.1 Mizuhopecten yessoensis
TTTTTTTTTTTTTTTTATCACAGCCTTTATTAAAACACCAATATTTTCACATTGTTATATATGATATATCACACAACTCTGTAATTTCATTCAAACAACAGCAGACGTCACTTATGCACAGATATAAAAGGATAAACTTCAACTTGTAAACCTTTGTATCCATATGTAACAACGCATTTGCATTACATCTAGGTCAACAGTTAGGACCCTTATCGTGTCTAAAATACAGAGCTCAAGCACTATCCAAGGTCGGTCATCTACCGAGAACCAATAGGTGTACTACCCGGCATACACACCACATCATTCTGGGGAAGCGGACACTTGTACAGTCTTTTCGAAAGATATTGTGGTATATATACATAGGTAAGTCCTGTTTAAGAATTTTTTTTT
>NW_018452949.1:0-390 GCF_002113885.1 Mizuhopecten yessoensis
TTTTTTTCTCGTAAGTATACATAAAAACAGTGAAACTAGTGTGTTCACTGTAAACGGACATGGATCGTTAACTGGGTCGTGGGTTCAAGGCCTACGTAGTAGGGTTACCAGGTACCGGCAGCAGGTCGGTTGTTTTTCTACGAGTACTCCGGTTTCCTATCATAACCCAAACATGTCGCGTCCTTACAGGATCATAAATCTAACAGTAGTCAAAGCACACCAACAAAACCACACTTCAATAATTTCATATGTTATGGACGAAAGTAAAACCGGAGTTTAAACTTTGAGTGAGCTCTGACTTATCATACAATGACTGTCCTACACTATAATACAAAAAGGCAAAATGTATAGTTGATATTCAGTAAATAAATCTAATTTTGTGTTACCTAT
>NW_018452950.1:0-390 GCF_002113885.1 Mizuhopecten yessoensis
CCTGAGTGATAATAAAAATCTCTGGAAAAAAAGACAATGATGTACATTGTATATACTATTAGTTATACAGATTGTGTGCAGGTAACATGGGCTCATATAACCTGTCTTGGTTTCATATTTCCCGAGCCGAAGGCGGAAATATGAAACCCATACAGGTAATATTAGCCTATGTTACCTGCACAAAACCCGTATAACGACTTTGTCATACGGCAAACTCTAAAATAAAACAAATAAATCAAACTCAAATAATAAAATATTTATTCATATTCACAATACTAAGCCAACAGTGATAACATTTTTTTCCATATTCTCGCAATCATGCCGACAGAAATACAACCGGAATTCAAACTGTACCTTGTTCGCTAATCCTTGGGGTACACAGGGGTTCAT
>NW_018452951.1:0-390 GCF_002113885.1 Mizuhopecten yessoensis
ATATATATATATATATATACAATTGTAATCACCTTCCATGTTGAACAGTTATGTGGTGTCATTTTTTAATAGTGGCGATATACAAAGTACACTGTACCACCATGTACAATTTTGGATCTGTATTATTATATATTTTTTACAACACAACATTCAGTGCAAAACTCAAAAGTCTTAGTTGCCACAGCAATGTTATTGAATTACGTTACATGCCGAGTTATCTTTATATGGCATTTGGCGTATATATTTCGTACATATGACGACAGTTTCGTGTCGTAATAGGAACGGCAGACATTTTGTTTGGCACTTTAGTGACATTTCATAAAGGGAGACGAAAAGACGATCAATAACGGTAAAATGTGCACTACTAGTATATATCGGCGTATTCTACCT
>NW_018452952.1:0-390 GCF_002113885.1 Mizuhopecten yessoensis
AAGACTAACAAAACACTTTTTCCATGTAATCCAGAATTTTGTGTATTTAAGTTTCAAAAAGAACTTGTCACATTACGATAAAAATGTTCTCAAATAGACAGGAAGTCGATGAAGTCCAACTCTTAGCTGGAATATTTATTGTATGGAATAAAGATGACTCCTGCTCTCAGTTCAAAGTTTTCAAATGTACTTTGAATAAAATGGTTCTTGGACTTTGGCAGTTCAGTAAACAAGACCACTGAAGTTAAATGTACCTTTGAAACAGGATAGGTCCTCCTCAAACAAGGACTTCAAATGTTTTCTCTTCTCAAGATATTCTGGAAGTGAAAATTGATTGATTTAGCATTTATTTCTTTAGTGAATAGAACTAGTTTGAAATGGGGCTTGTTA
>NW_018452953.1:0-390 GCF_002113885.1 Mizuhopecten yessoensis
TTGTTTACGAGGTTTTCCGCCACCGCCATTGCGTCTTTCGGGCTGAAACAACAATTGTAAGTACCTTGTCGTCATTTGTTGTACACATCACAAACTTAACATTTGATCTCTTTATAAATAGCTGGTCTGACATAATGACCATAAGGTTACGAGGATAAGAGTTAAATCTTGTCGATGTAAAGCATTCTAGAGAATGTTTTGACAGTTTGGATGTCAATAATTCCTGAACACCTCCATTACGTATTTTACAAAGCAATATATATTTACTTCTACACTATTCGCTTGTTATTAAAACAAAAGTTGAATTTCATATAGTTCATGTCTTCAATATGATTTATCGGTTTAGGAATACGTTATTTAAAAGGTTCACTACATACACAATGTACGTAT
>NW_018452954.1:0-390 GCF_002113885.1 Mizuhopecten yessoensis
GGTATACATACTGTTACCATACTGATTGATGACACGGTATACATAGTGTAACCATACTGAATAATGACACAGTATACATAGTGTTATCATACTGAATAATGACACGATATACATATTGTTACCATACTAAATAATGACACGGTATACACACTGTTACCATACTGAATAATGACACGGTATACATATTGTTACCATATTGGATGATGACACGGTATACATTCTGTTACCATACTGATTGATGACACGGTATATATACTGTTACCATACTGAATAATGACACAGTTTACATATTGTTACCATACTAAATAATGACACGATATACATAGTGTTATCATACTGAATAATGACACGGTATACATATTGTTACCATACTGAATAATGACACGGTAT
>NW_018452955.1:0-390 GCF_002113885.1 Mizuhopecten yessoensis
GAAACAACCTGGCGCGAAACAACCTAGGGCGAACGGGATTTGGGGTGAAACAACCCGGAACCAAATGACTCGATGAGACCATTGAGGGTGATCGGATAATATACTATGTATTTGAAAAATAATCCCTCCACCCCGGCCCGACCTCCCTCAATCCAGCACTGACCAGGTTAGGCACCGCATATGGGTAAAAATCCAGCATTTGGGTAACAGTTACTGTACCCATTTTAGTATAACATCTTTATTACTGAAATGGGGAAGAAAATGAAATAAAAACATGCAAAGTTCTTTTAAACGCTTCGAGCAAAAAAAGGTCGTTATTCGTTAAACTTACTGCTAAACACAATTTATAACACTATGAAGTACACTAGTACAAGTTATCAATTCTGATGT
>NW_018452956.1:0-390 GCF_002113885.1 Mizuhopecten yessoensis
TAGCTCGCCTATTGAAAAAATCTTAAACTCGTTTCATAAATCTCATAGGAAATGAAAACGCATGTCACATCCTGTATATATGGGACATGTATGGACAGCTAGCTGTTATCAGCCAATGATTGGTGTTACATTACTTCACAACCCTTGCTGTTTTCATTGTTTTGTACAAAAGCACTTTCACTCGGTATGATTTTGTCATAGTGTTATGAAGATGGGGATATTTTTTTTCATTAACGCAATTTGAAACTTACATATAAGGTTATAGGCACCACAAAAGAATATTCAATACCAATTGTTTTATTGGTGGTTCTTGCACAGTTTTAACCATGCTAATATATCAAATTTAATATGCCATTATTTGATATATTAATAGTATTTTTGCAAAAGGTT
>NW_018452957.1:0-390 GCF_002113885.1 Mizuhopecten yessoensis
AATGTAGGTACACATCAATGTACATCGATATAGGTACACATCAATATAGGTACATATCAATGTAGGTGCACATCAATGTAGGTACACATCAGCTGTACGTACACATCAATGTAGGTACACATCAATTGACATCGATATAGGTACACATCAATGTAGGTACACATCAATGTAGGTGCATAGCAATGTAGGTACACATCAATGTAGGTACCGCCTACAGCTGTTGGTACATATCAATGTAGGTACACATCAATGTAGGTGCATAACAATGTAGGTACACATCAATGTGGGAACATATCAATGTAGGTACACATCAGCTGTAGGTACATATCAGTGTAGGTACACATCAATGTAGGTATATATCAATGTAGGTACATATCAATGTAGGTACAT
>NW_018452958.1:0-390 GCF_002113885.1 Mizuhopecten yessoensis
AAGTCTTTTTGATATGAATGAATCAATATGGAAGCTATTCACATATTTTATTTCAATGACATATAATACAGATGAATAATTGGTTATGTACATGTTTAAAATAAAACGAAATGAAAATATTAATAAAAGTACATTGTAACAACTTATTCTACATCATTTAAACATTGTAAATTATAAAATATGTTTAGTAAGTTAAAAAAGACATATAAGTGGGCACCATATGAAAGTTGATGATGATGCGTATAGTCCTTATATTGGCCGTTTTTCCAAAAAACTGTTTTTAGCAAGACGAATCCTTAACATAGACACTTGTCATATATCTGCAGTCTGAAGCCACTTCTTCAGCACATATATGGATGTTATTCCCTGGAACCGGACGTACAGAGCAGA
>NW_018452959.1:0-390 GCF_002113885.1 Mizuhopecten yessoensis
TGTTTTTGTAAGACAGGATTAATATTAATAACTGCAACAAAAATAATTCACACATTTTTAGTGCGAAAACCATGTTGACCGTTTAAGGGGAGATAACAGGCAAGGATTTTTTCAGATTATATAAATTCCTGACGTATACACATAGCAATTATGTAATATGTACCAAACGGTTCGAGCATAGTTCGTTTCGTATCTAGAACCAAGTTTGTGTTTTTGCAGAAATTGTTTTACTACCTATCCGAAAGCATCTGAACAATTTGGTATATATGATGAAGGTATGTTGTTTGTTGTTAAAGTGAAATAATACACTTGCTTTAAATTATTTACTAAACATTATCACATCGGTCTGACTAAGCGTCAGTTACAGGAAATGATAAGAAATGGCGTTTA
>NW_018452960.1:0-390 GCF_002113885.1 Mizuhopecten yessoensis
TTATGCTAAAATTCTGACAGTTCCAATATCCTCTAGAAATGTTACTTCCGGTCAAAGGGTTAGGCCATTGTTAATAGACACCTTTAATATGGACTCATAGAAATATAAAACACCAAAAATTATTTGTCTACCTTATTTTTTTATGATTTTACATCATTTCAAAAAACCTTCACACCCCCCTAATTATAAGTGGCGATTTAAAAAAAAATGTATGTCATGTTGCTTTCTGTTTTGGTTTGTACTTGGAAAATATAATAAATTTATAACAGCCAAAATATTGGATCTCTATTCAAAGAGATCTCTTTATTATCGCCATTTTTGTGACATTTTCACTGTTTTTTTCTTTTTTGCGAATATCTTGCGTTTTATTATTAGGGTTAATTTTTTTTT
>NW_018452961.1:0-390 GCF_002113885.1 Mizuhopecten yessoensis
TCACCTGGTTATAGTTTATGTAATAACGTTAATTTTTCACCTGCTAATGCAGGGAATATCAAACACAACAGTTTATGCCACGCTTGATTAAGGTTCATTGTCCTTCATTTTGGATGTACAAATTGTAACTGTAGCACAGCTGGACCAGGACCCGTATGTTGTCTAAGTAGATCAGTTAAATGGAATCCATTGTCTTACCCACTGAATATTTTATTTCATTTTTGATAAAAAAAAATATCAAAAAGTCCCGCAATATATGGTTTTCTTTTCAGAAATAATTAACATTCCTAGTGTAGCGATACGAACTATATAAACTAGGCCGATAATCGGCTACCAGGTAGCTCGATTGGTAGAGCGTCCGTCTAGAGTTCGGAGGGTCCCAGATTCGAA
>NW_018452962.1:0-390 GCF_002113885.1 Mizuhopecten yessoensis
AAATATGATTTTTGTTTGTAAGGCTATTGGGATAGAAAAGGACGTGTAAGTTTTAATATAAAACACATCGAGGTATCAATAAAGTGGGTACAAGCCCTAATATTTTGTGAAAGAAGCGTCTAGCTGCATTATATTAGATTGTCTCTCCTTAATATAGATGTATGCATCTATAATCGAAATTATAAAGGCTCGTGTTTTCTATATAAAGTAAGCGTTCTATAGACGGGGGCTTATCTCACCCATCAGCCACCACATTAATCTAAATTACAGACATCGGCAATATATATCTAGGCAGTATGAAGGCTTACTTACCAAATCGGATCAATATCTCTAAAAAGATAGGAGACTGTTGCTGCGTAAGGGTAGTGGAGGATTGAAATGTATTTACTC
>NW_018452963.1:0-390 GCF_002113885.1 Mizuhopecten yessoensis
ATGGGCAAACAAAGAACCGGAAGTACGAAATACCGCGTAAATCTTGTGTTATTTTTTCTTTCCGTCTTTATACACCAATTTCAACATTTACAATGTAAATTATATTTTATTTATGATATGTTTAAGCATCTTGGATGCTACCGATGTCGACAATAAACAAAAATTTTTTTTTTTTTTTTATAAGGGATGCTGCGCTCTAGCGGACAAGTTTTCAAAATAAGGGGAGACAACACCAAAATGATATGGTCGTTATATCGCTGCTGCAGAAGAACAGCTTTATTGTTATTGACATGTTTGTTAAGCCATTACTGGAATAATTTTTAAATTCAATATTTAAAATAATAAATGTCTTTGGAAATATCTTGTTATATACAGTAATTAATATCTATT
>NW_018452964.1:0-390 GCF_002113885.1 Mizuhopecten yessoensis
AAGCGACTTCTTCTCTGGAACTAAGCGATGGATATCATCTATCTTCTGTGGGAAGCATCCCTAGGTGGTGAGGATTAACAAATGTACAAAATGACAGGCTAACCCCATGGCCTAAAGGGTGGAGCCAAAAATAGTTTATAATTTGAAACCTTATTATCATATATACAATTGCTGTGTATAAAGAAATGAATGCACATACATGTTTGCTTCCAGGATGGCCCTGGGGTCTGGCCGTACCCTTTTAGACTTATATTAGTCACTGGGTCATAACTTTGAAACGGTTGAGATTCAAACCCCAAAACTAAATATACAATTGCTTGGCATAAAGAGACGAATGCAGTCTTTATATTATAATTGACCCCAGGGTCTGCCCCACCCTTGCAGACTTAA
>NW_018452965.1:0-390 GCF_002113885.1 Mizuhopecten yessoensis
CCATTTTCGAAATCTTCCTAAAGTTTTTGGCACCATGTTTGCTGTTGGACAGAAGGCAGTAGTCAAGTCCAATAGCAACTCTAAAGATTCACCAGTCAGACATGCCTTCTGTGCAAAGGAGGCAATAAGCAGCATGCTTGCTCCAACAGTGAGTGATGTGCCTGAATGTACTGGAAGAAAGGCAGAGTCATTATGTTTGTTAACATCCGTTGCTGGAGTAGAATATTCATCAACAGCAGTACCCTTAGTTTCATTCACATCCTTTGTGTGTTCATCAGTGTCGTTTACTTCAACGTTGATCAGTATGTCATGTGCAATTTCATATTCTCTTTGTTTTTCTTGAAATTGAGTGAAAACATCAATGTATTCTAAAATTGCTTCTTTATCATC
>NW_018452966.1:0-390 GCF_002113885.1 Mizuhopecten yessoensis
TATTTCTGAAGGTCAGGGCTACAAACACGTTGGCAGTTATTACTATATATATGTGAAGCCATGACATCGATGTTTCACATGTTGTCACCAAAGATACAACATTCTTATAGTCTCTTGATTATTGCGTTTGGCCTGAAATCATGAATCTAAACTTTTTTCCGTAATGGTAATTATTTTGTGCTGGCATCTATTTATTGGCATCACTATTATGTTGAAACATAGTGTGTAAGTTGGATGTGATTTTTTTTATCATAATTATTCTCATGTTAATGATTGAATCCACCAATCCAACTCTCTTTCCATCCACCCAGTAACTGGAAAGAAAAATATTCATTATATGTGTATATAAGCCAGGTTTAAATGGACAAATAATGTTTCTATTAATACTAG
>NW_018452967.1:0-390 GCF_002113885.1 Mizuhopecten yessoensis
TTTTTTTTTTCTGACAGGAAATGTTGTGATAGCGCCGTCACCTAGATGGATTGCGAACATATCATTTACTATCTGCACATAGTTGATTTCGCATGCGGGTAAGGATTTTGATGCGTATGTCTACGGTTTACCATTTGAATTAAGATGACCCCTAATCCATATTAGAACGCATGCTACGCCTTGGGTTGAAATGGGCTAAAACGGGACAATTGGCACGTGTCATCAGCTCTCTTACCTCTTCGATGGCTAGAACATGTGGCTTGTCCCATTAAAAACCGTTAAATAAAGAACCCATCACATTACACTATTATCGGAACCACATGCGAATTCTTAAAAGTTGATATCGTGCACATATCTAGAACGACATTGTTGGGCAATAAAAATGTCCTT
>NW_018452968.1:0-390 GCF_002113885.1 Mizuhopecten yessoensis
ATATATATATAATAAAAACATCGGCATGAAAACGCAATACATGTATAACTCGTAAAAACCAAACGAAACGGAGGCCAGTTCTAGAGCATACTATATTATCATCTCTGTCGGCAGCACCAAACCAAAAGAGTGGCAAGCGCTTATACTCGGACATACCTCGGAGATCTAGGTCTTCCAACAAACGCCCCTAGAATGGGGCGGTCAGCACTAATTCTCGAACATTCGAGGTCTGGGTATTCCATGCAATCGCCCCTAGGATGGTAACGAGCCCATAAGTAGTGTCCAGCAACATTCTTCTACTAATGTATCTCCCCTAGTTCGTAACTCTGGATAACAAAATGATAAAAATCATACTATTCTAGAAGAGAACCAGTTTAGATCGCCTTCTGT
>NW_018452969.1:0-390 GCF_002113885.1 Mizuhopecten yessoensis
TTTACACATGGTGATCACTAGGTAATATTTACTGGTCTAGCTGGTTTACACATTGTAACAATTAGTTAATGGTTACTGGGTTTGGTGTTCTAACTTATTGTGATAATTATTACTTGATAGAAAGTGTTACCACATTAAGATTGCCAAGTAAATGGTTACTCGTTTCATTGTAACTGGTTTAGAGTGTTCATTAAGACTACTTTGATCACTAGTCAATGATAACCGAGTTTCTTGTCAACACATTGTGATAACTAGTAAACGGTTACACAATTTTTTTTTGTTAACACATGGTGATCTCTTGTTAGCTCACCTGTGCGAAGGGCAAGTGAGCTTATGCTGAAGCAACACTAGGGGAGGACAATCATTTCTTAAATAAATGAGGTTGGTTCG
>NW_018452970.1:0-390 GCF_002113885.1 Mizuhopecten yessoensis
CTGGCGCTGAATGAGATCCAGGTCCTGATTTTTTCTTGCATATCAAAATTAAGATAAAAATTGCACTGGCTGACTTGCTTGTAATTTTAAGTCTCATAGTTTCAAGGAAAGTATCTGTTTTAATAGTAAAAGTTTAATTTTGTTTAACATTCAGAGACCAAACTATCAATATGCAGGAAATGGGATGTCTAAAGCATTGCATCACCATGTCCACCATGCTGGAGCAAGGAGATGCACTTTAGTCAGTGTATTCAAAAACAAAACAAAGGGTGTTTTTAGTAAAAAGGCATTGTGGGATAAGTATGAAACTTTCACAAACTATATATCGTTATATAACCAGTATCTAGGACAAGTTGCATGTTTTTCCCAAAATGTAGTTTACGTACATTC
>NW_018452971.1:0-390 GCF_002113885.1 Mizuhopecten yessoensis
CCCACAATTCTGTCCGCAGGCAGTCCATACCCACTGTTGATACAAAAACTGAGTCCCCTTGGCCCAAGCATGCTCAAGACAAAATTGGGATGAAATCCCTTAATTTCTATTCTAGAAGAAGGATTTTTAAAGATTTACCTCTATTTCCCCTATTGGGCCCCAAAACTGTGCCCCAGGGGGCCACACCCACCATTTCTACTAAATTGAGTTCCCTTGACCCAAGGACAAAATTTAGTGGTAATCTACTGGGCCGTTCAGGACAATTAATGTTTTAAAGGAAAAGTTGACGGACGGACGACGGTATGGCATAAGCTCACCATGGTTCTTCGGTAAAAGGTAGCAATGGAACTGACATATTTCATCGTAATGTGTTTCCTAGTCATCATCTTT
>NW_018452972.1:0-390 GCF_002113885.1 Mizuhopecten yessoensis
AAATATCACAGATAAAGACATACGTGTACCATATAAGATAGATAGCAATGTAGCATACAATGCATATTGATGAAAATTATTTAAAGCATACAGCCTTCAAAAGCAAAATATAAAGTAGAAAGAGTACACTCACAGATACAGTCCAGTTCACAGGAATTTCTGATGATAACCAGTATTGCACGATGACAAATGCTTAATTTTCTGATATTTATTCTACTATGTGGACAAACAAATTGTCAAAGCCCAGAAGACCATACACAAATGTCTTGGGATAATACATACAAATATACCAAAACATATTCATTACATGTATAGTTTTACTGTTTTTGTGTTTGTTTGCCTATTGAAACCACACAGCAGTGCTTCGTACCGTACGGATCGACAGTGAAT
>NW_018452973.1:0-390 GCF_002113885.1 Mizuhopecten yessoensis
GTTCAGATTTAGTTTCTGCAATGAAAATTCGGCTGTGTTAATAACAACGACGTCAGCTCTCCTTACCTTTATTCTTTGTCTCTTGCCTACCTTAATAACGGGGAGTTTTATACTTGTTCTTCATTTCTACAACGACGTGTTTCAGTATAATCAAAGGATTGACAATCAGAAAGGCCAAACTTTCTACGAATGCAGGACTGATTTGAATACCATGATTAGAACTTACAAGGAGGTTGTGTTAATAGCATTTGGAATTACACCAGTTCTTGTTACTGTATGTACTTACTATCGTATCTATCATAAGGTTTCTGCTACACGATCGAAAATCAGCATCCACCCTCTAACACGTAACCAACGCAAAAGCATTTCATTCTTGAGAAGCAATCATGA
>NW_018452974.1:0-390 GCF_002113885.1 Mizuhopecten yessoensis
GATCCCTGTACCACAGCCTAACAATGTAACTACTCCCTGGAAACTTTTTTTTCTGGCATGACTGTAGCTTTGATAATTAAAAAAAAAATAGATGAAAAATTAATCAATATATACCTTGTGGGACTTTTATGTAAAAACAGTTAATTAGTTAAAAACATGAAAATAAACTAAACAAAAAACAATGAAACATGAAAAACAAAAACAAAACAAAATATCAACAACAACAATGTTCTGAGTGTAAAAATACAGCAGGGCTAGACAAGGATTCAAACCCGAGACCCAAGATTATTATATTAATGATGTTGCTCCAACCATCTTAGCTATCTGTAGCAAGTAAGTATAAGTATCCTGGCCAAGTTTGGTTTGGTTGATAGGGTTTAACATCACATG
>NW_018452975.1:0-390 GCF_002113885.1 Mizuhopecten yessoensis
AAATAATGAAAAGACTTATTTGTAAATTATATTTTGACTGAACAAAAGAAGTACACAGGTGTGTATATTGATTACACTCATGTTATAATGATAAACTTTATTTATTATTTAAATACTGGGAATTGAAAGTAAAACCTTTGACGTAAAGCCCAGGTATACATGTAATATATAAAATCAAAATGTAGCGTGCAGCCTAAACAAGTGTCCAGCTAAAATGCATCTAACTGTTTTATTTGGATTTTGAATAAACATTTTTGGGACCCCTCTTTGTGTATCGAATGTTACGCTGGCTTGTGATAAATACACGCTATTTATAGGTCAATATTTATTACTGGCTTCGCTTTGCACACAATTCTTGTTCCCGCTATAATATTAATTAATAAAAAAAAA
>NW_018452976.1:0-390 GCF_002113885.1 Mizuhopecten yessoensis
TGTATAATACAGGTGATGATTGTTGTACAGGTAATATCAGTCCAGGCCTTAATGTATCATACCGATGATATTTTGTTGGACAGGTAATATTAATCCAAACCTAATTGTATAATACAGGTGATGTTTGTTGTACAGGTAATAAGAACCACATCCAGACTAGGGTAAGACAGGAGGAGCTGATGCTGTGCCCAGTGAAGGATCCAGAGTTAAAGGAAGATGTGGTCCTGGAGGAGGACACAAAGGAGGATAAGACTGGGTTTGTTATATATAAGGGTAGTGTACTAGACATCAGCAGTGTGATGATGAGACTGGAGAGGAGTGAGCGCACACGTAACGAGATGGAAAAACAGATGCAAACCCTCACCACACAGAAAGGTAGAATGTTACTCT
>NW_018452977.1:0-390 GCF_002113885.1 Mizuhopecten yessoensis
TTTTTTTTACATTACTTCAAATTTCAATATTGGCCATGATATAGTTGACTCTTAGAATCAAACCACTTAAAATTGTTTCTTATTATGACGATGCAATATTTTTTTTTATTAAAAAAGACATGATATTTGACTTTGTAACCTTTACTACAGGTCTGTGTCCCTTACCTGTACCTCTTTAATTTCAGTTAATATAATTAATAATTGTGACACTTTATAATGTTAAAATGCCAATTTCACCATTAAAAGGATGCTAGTGTTTTAATTCTAAGACTGCGTTCTCTGACGAAAACAAGGATGACGTATCTATGGATCCTCTGATCAAATTAACTTACAGACCCGAACACGTTCGATGTTCCACTTTCAGCGTAGCGTTTGCGTAGCATTTCCATA
>NW_018452978.1:0-390 GCF_002113885.1 Mizuhopecten yessoensis
AAGATTGTTTCCTTAATTTCATTTCATAACAGCTTGCTTATATGATACATATCATAATTTTTGATAAAAATTACAAACATGAATAATTTTGAAGACTTCAAAGTTAGTGCAATAGAATTAATGTGATGTAAATATAACATCATTTAAGATATATATATAGAGACAAGAAAATGTTAAAATAATACGTACTCCTTTTTAATTTTTCTGCAATATCTTCTACAGATACGCCTCGTTTCATCTTTCTTTCACCGTCTTCTTGTGAACTTGACCTAGATATCACAGTAGAGCTATCCTGTTTGTCCATTTCCTCTGCCTCACACGGGGGTTCTGTCTGCCCCTTCCCCGGGGAATATGTTTCCCCCCTTTCCGCCCCCTCGCTATCACCTATCA
>NW_018452979.1:0-390 GCF_002113885.1 Mizuhopecten yessoensis
ATAAATTGTGTAATGATATTTCTGCTGAATACTTTAGGGCGTCTATCAGTACAATTATATATGGCGCGTGTATCCAATTATACACCATATAAGCGTTACAAAGATTAACAAATATTGTTATTGCATCTATCAGTTCATTATATCCAAACAAAGGCCGAACTAAAACCATTAAAAGGAGTATTGGAAGTCATTCATCATTCATTTTTATGTTGGTTTGGTTTTATTATATAAGGACGTGCCTCCGTGTATGTTGTGTGAGCGTGCACGTGTGTTGGAGACGGGGTATGTTGGAGTATACTTCAGCTCGTTATACTCCCCTGCAAACATTTGGAACCTGATATAGCAAATGAAACGTAGAGATATACTTTCGCAATACAACCTCAAATCGTA
>NW_018452980.1:0-390 GCF_002113885.1 Mizuhopecten yessoensis
GTACTTCTCCATTCTTTGATGTAATAGTGGGTACTTCTCCATTCTCTGCTGTATTAGTGCCACTTCTCCATTCTCTGCTGTATAAGTGGGTACTTCTCCATTCTCTGCTGTAATAGTGAGTACTTCTCTTTTCTCGCTGTAACAGTGGGTACCTATCTATTCTCTGCTGTAATAGTGGATACTTCTCCATTCTCTGCTGTAATAGTGAGTTCTTCTCCATTCTCTGCTGTATTAGTGGATACTTCTCCATTCTCTGCTATAATAGTGAGTACTTCTCCATTCTCTGCTGTAATAGTGAGTACTACACCAATCTGCTGTATTAGTGGGTACATCTCCATTCTATGCTGTAATAGTGGGTACTTCTCCATTCTCTGCTGTAATAGTGGGTAC
>NW_018452981.1:0-390 GCF_002113885.1 Mizuhopecten yessoensis
AAACACAAAAGCAACTCGGATAGTAAATAAAGTGTATAGTATCATGACCGTTTTATCAAATGTATTTTATCGTGTGTTCCCTACCTTCAACCATGTCACATCCAAGTATGTCGAATTGTAGAGATGGAGCTACTGTTTGGTAGAAGTGTATGGCAAAGTGAGTGACTTTAGTCAGTTCGCTGAAGTAGTGGAATTGTGGTTCTAGTCCAGTGGAGGTGTGATAGAAAGTCTGAAAATAAATGCGTTTTTAATCATCCTCCGCAGATATGGTTTGTCGAAGCTACGTATTCGGTGAGTGAAAAAAATACCAATAGAATAACGAAGTGTCAGCTAAACCATTATTCTATCTCAAAATTGATAAAATAAGGGCAAATGATATACAAAGCAAAG
>NW_018452982.1:0-390 GCF_002113885.1 Mizuhopecten yessoensis
AAAGGTGTTTATTCAGCAATGAACACGGCCTGAAAAGAATTACAGAGTAGTGGTAAATTACACAATAACAATTAGCATGAATTACGTATAGAAACTTATCATAACATACAATCCTCTACTTTCTTACAGTATAGGTCCGTGAAATCGGGGTAGCATTAGTTTTATGGAAAAGTATAAACTGCACAAGTGGAATTAATGGAATGTGCATATTTTATCTAGGGCTCGAATATCAATGTGTACAAATGGAGAAACCTTTGTTTGCCAGGTTTTATGAAAAACAATTATCTCACATGTGACAGCATGACTTGGCATGCTACGCTTTGATTTACTTTTTATCTCCGGTAAATATAAAAGGCAGCTAATTTATTAGCTTAATTTATGCCTTGAAAA
>NW_018452983.1:0-390 GCF_002113885.1 Mizuhopecten yessoensis
TTGCAGCAGAAAAAAAACCTGTTTTCGTTTAGGGATACCAAAAACTGTAACGAAGTGTTGGAAACTATTTAATCCGGCATGACTATAAGTTTGATGAATCATTTCTGAACAGAAAAACCATACCTTGCAGTACTTTTATGAGAAAAGAGAAAGATGACATAAACATAATATAATCAACATTTATAAGTGTTTTTATTGTAAAAAAAAATCAGCGGTGCTAGACTGGGATTCGAACCCTGACCTTTAGATTGATATACTGTCGCTCTAACCGATTGCGCTATCTGGTAAAATGAAGAGTATTGGTTACATGTGCTACAGTTATATCCAAACGAAAAGTTAAGGGGAGGTTACTCTATATTATAGAAAAGAAACACAGTTCAGTTGAACATC
>NW_018452984.1:0-390 GCF_002113885.1 Mizuhopecten yessoensis
TTTTTTTTATCTTGCGTGTCTTTTTCCTTGAAGTTCTCTTAAAGCGACATATTGTAGTAAATTTGAAGTGTTATCCCAAACCGTCACTACTTGCAGTTGGGAACTGCATGCTCTCAGATCCCAAACTCTGTTAGATAGTGGATAAAATCACTCACTTGTGTTCTGTTCGAAGTCAGGATGTTAAGAGACCGCGCTGTTGTCTGACTATCCCCAACATTCACTACACTCTTCTCCGTTTTACGTAGGCCCCCCTAGAGGTTGGAAGCTGCTGATCATGAATAATGGATGTGGTGGTCATCCTGGAGCATCAAATCCGGATCTGGTGTTGTTTATGATGCTGGAGATGATTGGTCTCTGGTGGAGTTGGACAAGGTCGGGTCACCACTTACG
>NW_018452985.1:0-390 GCF_002113885.1 Mizuhopecten yessoensis
TTCAATATCTTTACCTGCTGCCATTAGACTAGGGCACGCGCCAATCACAGGCCTAGAGACATTTTGAAATTCTGCTTTCACCCAGGATGTAAGTGTAGGAATACCTTTTGCCCCTGAAATAATGAAGTACATAAATTAAATGCATGTAAACACACTTTACAACATCAATGTAACCTTCTCAATAATAAGGGGGGAAACAGATTGGTCGTTGTGTACCTTTTCTGTATATTTGCCAATCACAGTCCATTTTCATGGCGTTCTGTATGTTCCTTCCGTCCGTCCAAATGACTTTTTTGTTCCTCATAATAACAGCGGTACCTGAAGAGATTTTGTTCCAATTGCGTTACTGAGAAAAAGGGGACATCCCTCAAAAGATAAAAAGCAAAACAA
>NW_018452986.1:0-390 GCF_002113885.1 Mizuhopecten yessoensis
GAAATTAAAAACACGCTTCGTAAAAATCCCGTACATGTACGCTTTAACCGGTTTTTTAGATTTAGAAAAAGCCTTTGACCTTACATGAGGTGCTCTTAAAATCACTATAAAAAAATGAGAATAACAGGCAATATCCGGACGTCCATAACACATGTCGTGAAAGTTGGAAAATCCAAGTAAGAATTAATAATACCTCATACTGGAAAACGGAGTACCACAGGGTAGCGTAACCTCACCAGCCCAATTCAACATATATACACTGACCGTATCATAGCTGTCCGAATACAAGGCTCATAACATTGCCTACAGCCATCATATATCATTAGTTCCATACACCTGTCATAGTACCCTTATCGTACGCGCATTGATAGCCGTCGGGGTATTGCTATA
>NW_018452987.1:0-390 GCF_002113885.1 Mizuhopecten yessoensis
TTAATATTGTAATGCAGATTGGTTTAAATTCTATTATTCAATTAAATGGAACTTGAATTTCGCGCCATTTTGTAACTCTTGTATGAGTTAAGGAACAGTGAATTTGGTAGCTATTGTTAAATTTCCTTACTTGTAGTGTCACTAGACTGTAAACACCAGTACGGGTTGTTTCCCTTGTATTAAGACCCTCTTCCCTATGAATATGTTTATGCCCCCGCCATAAAGTGGAGGGGGGCATATAGTGTTGCCCATGTCCGTCCCGTCCCGTTCCGTCGCGTCGCGTCCCGTCCCGATGAATCATTGTAAACACCTGTCCCCTTTCAATGTAAACACCTAGCAACTTTCACAGATTTTTGTCAAACTTTATACAAAGGTCAAGCATGAGTATAC
>NW_018452988.1:0-390 GCF_002113885.1 Mizuhopecten yessoensis
GGCCAGTAGCATGCTGGGATAAAGGGCTACCAAGTTTGTTCCAATTAATGACCTTAACTCATATTCAAGGTCCCGGGGTTTAATTGTCTAAAAAGAAACACTTTAAACCTCTTTCTCTGAATAACCATGAGGCCCAGAATGTTTTTATTTGTCCAGTAGCATGCTTGGGTGAAGGGCTACCACGTTTGTTAAAATGAATGAGCTTGACTTATATTCTAGGTCACATGGGTCAAATATGTTAAAATTCTTTAAACAACTTCTACTGAATAACCATGAGGCCCAGGATGCTGATATTTGGCCTGTAGAATGTTGGGTGAAGGGCTGCCAACTGCATTTTTCACAATGTTTACACATGTGCTGAGAACAAAAATAGACTACATGAAAAGCTAG
>NW_018452989.1:0-390 GCF_002113885.1 Mizuhopecten yessoensis
TTTTTTTTAATACTATTAAATAATAAATGTAGGCTAATGTATTTATGATACACAACCCACACAGAAATCTGACCTTAAGTAAGTTATTCTTTTCTCACACAAATCAAATTTCTAGTATGGCATCGTCATAATCAATTTGTAATCTCGTCATTTAAAATATATATATACTGTAGCATGCATAACACAAGTCTGTTTCAAATGAACACTCCACATGCACCCATTCCATTTTATATAACTAGCTGATACGGAAATCATTATCCAACCCTTTATTCATAATTATGTGACTGTAAAACCACTATTATGTAGCTGATCACATACTTTATCACATGATCAGTTGACTGAGACATTTTCTTATTTCTATGTGTAGATGATCCAATAAAAACATTTGCT
>NW_018452990.1:0-390 GCF_002113885.1 Mizuhopecten yessoensis
GTTTAGAGTTATGAAAATGAATCAAGGAATGCATCAGCTTCCTATAAAATGTATGATTTTTTTTCTTAAACACATTTGCTTTTTCGTAGAAACAAGAGCAAAAAAATAGTCTACACTATTAATCAGTTTCCCATGGAATGTATGAAAATCACCATATGAATACATCAGTTTCCTTAAGGATGGATAAAATCTATCATAAAATAGCAGTTTCTCGACAGAATTCAATGTGAAAAGTACAACAGAAACAGTCATCTGAGTTTCTCAGAGAATGGATTAAAATTACTTCCAAAATACACCATCTCTCACATTAAATGAATCAAAATTACTAAGAAATACAAAATCCCCCCACACATCTCCAGTAATCAACTTAATACCATAAACAGGCACTAG
>NW_018452991.1:0-390 GCF_002113885.1 Mizuhopecten yessoensis
TCTATTTGTAGTATTTGACTTTTGAGAAACATGTCAGTGCTGTTTAAGACATTTAGCCTAGAGAGAATACAAGAAAGCATCAGAAAATAAATAAATTATGAATAGAAGAAATGGTACTTTGAATGATTGAAAGAATTAAACAATGAATGAAGAAGCACTTGATTAATTTTATTTAAGAAAATAAAATATGAAGGGTGATGTCTGAGGCAGTTACAAATATTATACAGTTATCAGACTTGTCAATTTTTTAAAGGCCAATGCAAGTGATGACTAATAAAAATCCTGGTCAAATCACTACCAATATAGGTCATTGTGGAAAATGTCAAAACATTACAGGATTTCGACTTTTTTTATGTTACATTACTTTAATTCCAAAGCTATTAAATATTT
>NW_018452992.1:0-390 GCF_002113885.1 Mizuhopecten yessoensis
GTACCAAGTGTCACACAGCACGCAAGCCACCCACAAGGTTGTATCTTCCTCTTTGTTGCTAGGGGATCTCTCTGTCCACACGCTACACACACACACACTACTTTTATCTTCTGATTCACTATCCACCATAGTAACTGCCCTTTTCCTGTTTATTTGTTCATCGCTGCATTCATTCCTTCTCCCCTTTGTCTTTTTCTTGTTTTTTCCTTCGTTCTTTCTTCTTTTTTCGTCTTCTTCCTTTTCTTTTAATTATAGCTGCTCCAGCATTTTGTCCCCTGTTGTTATGCGTGCTTCCGAGACTACTTTCCTTTTCCTTTTTGGTGGCTGGCTAGATAGAGGAATAATAAATAAACTCTGCAGTTCCTTTGGTAGCTTTTGGACAGACAGAAG
>NW_018452993.1:0-390 GCF_002113885.1 Mizuhopecten yessoensis
TTCGTAACGACTTGTCAAAGGAAACACATTTCTTTGTTCTTAGATAATGATAGCCGATTTTCACAGTAAAGTACGGTGTAATCTATAAATGGTAGATATGTAGTTTAAAGGAGAATTTACCTCATTATTAGCTGGTTACCTTCCTTTGCCTTGTGGCCTTACTACCTTCTACATATTTTCTTCTAACGTCGCAAACTCGACATGATTTAAATGCATTGAAGCATATTTGGACAGGTCATATACATGCTTTGCCTATTTGCCTTCTGTTTCTTTTATTTAATATATCGATATAACAATAGCACGTCATTATTCCTCGTTATAGGTGGTTTTCAATTAAGATTTGCCGGGTATCAGCTCTACCTGGCCAACACCACCGAGAGCCCTACACAA
>NW_018452994.1:0-390 GCF_002113885.1 Mizuhopecten yessoensis
TTTTTTTTTATCATAGGCCTAAAGGGATATTAGCAATAAGCATCCTCATTTTGTCTCTGTTTGACATGGCAGTTTTACCTAATTCGTTGTCAGATCAATTATTATCAATTAAATTTGAAATTTTGTTAAAATAAAATTCTAAATATTATCTGAAACATCTGTGTTGTATTTTTAACTAAAATATCATAACTAGTTTAAAACATTGCCATTTTCATAGCATACCCAATATCAACCTTTTATCCCGACATAAGCCCTCAGGCTCCTGGACTGATATCAGGGTCTTAAGTGAATATGGGGTAAAATTAGATGTCACATAATTTCCAACAATCTCATTTGAAGGATCATAGGTTACCAATCGGAGGTTACTAATTTGGGATATTGACTTGATGT
>NW_018452995.1:0-390 GCF_002113885.1 Mizuhopecten yessoensis
TGAATGTATTTTATCAGACAACAATGATATGATATATGTTACTGTTTCTATAAGCTGGGAGTATAAATGGATGAGCCATTATAATGGAGACACGATAGTTTAGTGGTAGGACGCCGGGTTCCTGACCGAAGGAGGGTTGCAGGTTCAAGTCACGGCACGGAACTGTGTTGTACCTTTGCCCAAGATACTTTACTCCGTTTATTCCAGTCTACACAGCTGTAGATGAGTACGTGGTTGGGCAGTGCTATAATTGTTGATTGCTAGCTGTGAGCACCGAAATGGAGGCACCGGCTGCATGTTCCCCAGGGATTTGAGAAAGAAACCACGGATAATAATTTGTGAACCACAAACTAGGTTGTGATAAAGCAGTATATAAGAACCTCGAATTAT
>NW_018452996.1:0-390 GCF_002113885.1 Mizuhopecten yessoensis
ATTTCCCCGGTTTGTGAAGTCTTAAATGATTTTCGTGTTCCTGGACTGCCTTACCCGTGCCTCGGAGTGTTGCTGCACTTGTTGCTGTAAGGCTTGGATCAACTGTGTAGATTTTGTCTGTATATTCTTCAGACTTTGTTCCGTCCCCCTCAGCTTGGTCTCCATCTCGGCTCGAACGGCCGACTCACGCTCAAGTTCAGACTTCAGACTGTCCTGCACGACTGAACACAAACAGAAACAGTCAGAGTATACTTATACAATAAATATATAATACATTACTCCGCTTGTTCCAGTCTACCCAGCTGATGATCTTTCCATCCATGCAGAGAAAATGACTAAAGTACATCTGAGTCTGGAGTAGAAGATTTTTGAAATATTGGTTAATTTTCC
>NW_018452997.1:0-390 GCF_002113885.1 Mizuhopecten yessoensis
AAGTCGAAAATGTAAATTGTTTACGGACGCACGACGTGCGACGGACGACGACGGACAAAGGGCGATCTGATTGGTCACTTGAGACTTCGTCAGGTGACCTAATAAATGACATCATTAACAAATACTCAGGAGCAGTATACGTTGCACAACCAGTACGCGAGGGAGGAGTTATAACCACGGAACTACATAAAATAGTTATCAACAGACTTCTGAGAAATATAGGCAGTTCCAACGTCGGTAACCTTATATGATGGACGGCGTGTGTCTCGCTTACATGTGCGGACGATGTCTCCCTTAGCGCTTATGCACGCCATCATGTAAAATAATAAGTTCATCAACATCACACCCCTGAACGTCGGGTATAGAGAGTAGAATCAGCTGTTACCCACT
>NW_018452998.1:0-390 GCF_002113885.1 Mizuhopecten yessoensis
GTTAATAGGACGTTAAACAAAATCAAACAAACAAACAAAAAGCATCGTTTCATCAAATCTAGCAATAGATAGCTACCTCATGTTTATGCATATTCTCATTGAAATGTTGTAGATGTAAATGAATGATGGACAAATGGTAATGATAAGTTGTAATAACGTGTGCCTAATCCCTTGTTCAAATTTAGTTGGCAATATAATACGTTTAAACAAGGGCAACATGGCTATTAATTGGGCAATATGGTGTTTTGACGATTATTGTATTGCAGTAGATCATGAAAAAGAAGTCGTCGCTTACGTCAAAGGGTTTTGTAATTAGGTGATCATTATTGTCATACTATAAACACTAAGATATCTGTATACAATCGGGAACTGTCGACACTTTCCGTGAAT
>NW_018452999.1:0-390 GCF_002113885.1 Mizuhopecten yessoensis
TCGCAATAGGTCACTTGAGACTTTGTCTCAGGTGACCTAACAAGATGAAACAACAAAGAAATATTCCGCAGAAAAAGAAGAGTGCATTATTTTTTTTCAAACAGACACTATAGATGACATTCTGATTACTTCTGACCCATCAAAAAGGGTTTTAAAAGGGGCTAGTTATTTTGAACTACTCCAAACTCGATCTACACATGGATGCATGCTCACACCAACTAAGCTACAACATTGTACTAAAAGTATTTGCGTTTTGCCCAGATTTACTCTACACTTCATGCATCCCTATCAGTTTTAGCTCACCTGGCACGAAGTGCCTAGTGAGCTTATGCCGTGGTGCGTCGTTCGTCCGTCCGTCCGTCGTCCGGTGTCAATATTTTACTTTAAACG
>NW_018453000.1:0-390 GCF_002113885.1 Mizuhopecten yessoensis
ATTTATCAAGGAAACAAGAAATTGGGTTTTAGCACAGTATCAGAGTATGTTCATGAGAATGGTTTCATGAATACGGGTCAAATCCATGGGAACATGGCACTGCACCTAAAGCAGTACTGATTTTCTATACGTTGCCAGTGATGAAAAAGACTATACTTCTGGATTTAATCCTTGCATTATGTCCACGACGTTTATGATGGCTTGTTCTATTACATATAGATGCGAAATCAAATTGAGAATATGAATATAATTGATACACAAGTGTGTTACTATATGACGAATTTTACTAGCTATAATTCTTAAAAAAAAGGACGAAATAGGACATTTGTAATTCTAAAGTCTAATTGGTGCCCTTGACATTTCCTCAGAATGTATGAGCGTCTTGATACC
>NW_018453001.1:0-390 GCF_002113885.1 Mizuhopecten yessoensis
CCTGCCATGTCTGTTTCAGTAAAATCGAAGCATTGTCACATCCATTCTTGATAAGGAATAGGGATAAACGAAATACGAATAATAACAAAACAATATTCACATCGCATAAGGAAGCAGAACATTTCCGAATGAAGTCATGATGGCGATCGTCACAACCGCCTATAGGGTTCATCAACTTACGGCTATCGACACAATGTTTTCCATTTTTGTAAGTAAGTTTGATATTCTGGAGAAAACTGTGGAATAGACATCGAAAGTGTTAAAAGCCGGGATGTAACTATCAAATATTGTACAGTTCACAATAGAACAATAGTTCGACCCATTTATTATATAACTGAATGATAAACTTCCGGTTGAAAATCCACCTGATTCCTCTTATTTATATGTTTG
>NW_018453002.1:0-390 GCF_002113885.1 Mizuhopecten yessoensis
ACAGCTACTGACATAATAATGGACAGTTACTGACGTGCTAATGGACAACAACTGACGTGTTAATGGACAGCTACTGATGTGATAATGGACAGCTCCTGACCTAATAATGGACCGTTACTGACGTGATAATTTGCAGCAACTGACGTTATAATAGACAGCTAATGACGTGATGATGGGCAGCTACTGGTGTGATTATGGACAGCTCCTGACATGTTAATGGACAACTACTGACATTATAATGAACAGCTACTGACTTGATAATGGAAAGCTACTGAAGTGTTAATGGACATCTACTGACGTGTTAATGGACAGCTACTGACATCATAATGGACAGCTACAGACGTTATAATGGACAGCTACTGACGCGTTAATGGACAGCTAATGACATGA
>NW_018453003.1:0-391 GCF_002113885.1 Mizuhopecten yessoensis
TACAAAATTGCTTCTGGATCAATAACAAGTAGATTCAAATTAGTTAAACAAAAAATTATAAACTCTGATCAATCAGGATTTATATCGGGACGCTATGTGGGAGAAAATACTCGCCTGGTTTATGACATTATGCAATATACAGAGGAAAATGATATCCCTGGAATGTTATTAATGGTTGATTTTGAAAAGGCTTTCGATTCTGTCTCTTGGAAATTCATAGACGAAGTACTTAGATATTTTGGATTTGGAAACGATATCAGAAATTGGGTCAAAATTTTACACTGTAATTCAAGCTCTGCTATAAACCAGGGGGTTAATTTATCAGCATTTTTCAAAATAAATCGTTGTTGTCGTCAAGGAGATCCCATCGCTCCATATATTTTTATACTAT
>NW_018453004.1:0-391 GCF_002113885.1 Mizuhopecten yessoensis
CAAAAACAAAAGAAAACAAAAAACAAAACAAAAAATTAAAAAAAAAAAAAAAATTAAAAAAAATTAAAGCGGGCAACAATGAGTCAGTTGGGCACTGATGATACCCCCGACTATGATCGGATAATATGGGGGAAAAAACCCGGGGGACCCGTAGCCACATCTTGATTGCTTTGTTGAATGCGTTAGCTCGATTAGCAAAATACTGTCAAACTTTGAGATTTATGACGAACGAGGACAAATAAGGACAAATAGTGACAACTAGGGGACAACTAGGGTCTAATAGTGGACAAATAGTGGACAAATAGGGGACAAATAGAGACAACTAGGTGACAACTAGGGACAACTTGGGACAACTAGGGACAAATAGGGGCCAATAGGGGCCAATAGGGGA
>NW_018453005.1:0-391 GCF_002113885.1 Mizuhopecten yessoensis
TGTGGTTGTGAGGTACTGTAGTATGTGTTTACCTGTACTATTCGGAAGTAGTTGTGAGGTACTGTAGTATGTGTTTTACTGTACAATCCTGTTGTGGTTGTGAGGTACTGTAGTATGTGTTTTACTGTACTATCCTGTTGTGGTTGTGAGGTACTGTAGTATGTGTTTACCTGTACTGTCCTGGTGTAGTTGTGAGGTACTGTAGTATGCGTTTACCTGTACTATCCTGGTGTAGTTGTGAGGTACTGTAGAATGTGTTTAACGCTACTATCCTGTTGTNCGTGGTTGTGAGGCACTGTAGTATGTGTTTACCTGTACTATCCTGTTGTCGTTGTGTGGTACTGTAGTATGTATTTTACTGTACAATCCTGTTGTAGTTGTGAGGTACTGT
>NW_018453006.1:0-391 GCF_002113885.1 Mizuhopecten yessoensis
ACAGTAAGGCCAAAAACAAGATTACATATGCTTTGGATAACCTGACAATGACCTACCTTAAATTTTCCTGTGGACCGTAGGGAACATTTTATCACCTACTTTGTATCCATGAAGATCATTTTAATTAATAGTCCGGCAAAGATCACATACACTTTCTTCCATTATGGTCATGGGATCCTGACCACATTCTTGACAGAACAAGAGGCCCAATGGGCCTGCATCGCTCACCTGGTATAAATCTCACACTTGTAACCTTAAAAGTGATCTAAAATAAAGCTACAGGCAAAATAAAATATCAGTATTTATGATTAAAATTCATTCAAAAGAACCTGTTATTTTTATTTTAAACATTTCACCCCTGTGTTTGAAAGTCGAACAAAGTCATTATGTT
>NW_018453007.1:0-391 GCF_002113885.1 Mizuhopecten yessoensis
TAATATTACCCGTACAAATTCACAGACAGGAAATTGACATTTATTGACTGTTTTCAGACTGGTTATAAACTTGTATTAACTATAACAAACATATTAGGAACATTTATTAATTGTTTCGGGTGCTTATCACAGACCGCATTAAAGCCATTTTGGTCTCTGTGGAGTATAACATATAGATAGACATAGGAACATATTTTTTTATTTACTGTTTCAGACTGGTCATACACCCGTATTTATTATCACAGACAGGCTATGTATCTTTAATTATATTGTTTCAGATAAAGTCGTTTTAACTTATGATCACAGACATTAAATTACAGAACATACTTATGTATTTGTAATTCTTTGTTCTATCAATATACTGTAATGTAAGGAACATTAATTCATTGTT
>NW_018453008.1:0-391 GCF_002113885.1 Mizuhopecten yessoensis
TGTTAATACAACATTCTGTGTCATTCACTACATAGTCGATATACGGTCATACACCATTCTGTGTCATTCACTACATAGTCGATATACCTGAATACAACATTCTGTGTGAATACAACATTCTGTTTCATTCACTACATAGTCGTTATACGTGAATACAACATTCAGTGTCATTCACTTCATCGTCAATATACCTGAATACAACATTCTGTGTGAATACAACATTCTGTGTCATTCACTACATATTCGCTATACGTGAATACACCATTCTGTGTCATTCACTACATAGTCGACATTCACTACATAGTCATTATACGTGAATACAACATTCAGTGTCATTCACTTCATCGTCAATATACCTGAATACAACATTCTGTGTGAATACAACATTCTG
>NW_018453009.1:0-391 GCF_002113885.1 Mizuhopecten yessoensis
CTTGGTCCTTCGGACCAGGTGAGCTAATAATAATAATAATAATAATAACTTTAAAGAGGGTTACACATTTAGTACAAAGACTAATCTTCCATGCGGCCCTCAAACACATACAGTACATGAATGCACATAGAGATTACATAAAACAATGATATGATATAACTACAAACTACAAACACAATTAATTAATGAGATTACTGTAAACTGACTAGAATTACATGTGTTGTAATGCCTATGGTAACGTATGTCCAACAATATCTTGCATATACTAACAGCATATGTGGAACCTTACATTATAGGTTTTGACAGTGTCCTGTGGAATTTCAATACCAAACTTTTTAGGTCGCCCGAGACAAAGTCTCGAGTGACCTATTGCGATCGCCTTTTGTCCGTC
>NW_018453010.1:0-391 GCF_002113885.1 Mizuhopecten yessoensis
TCTGTTGTCACTATGACCCAGATATTGTCTATTGTCACTATGACCCATATATTTTCTGTTGTCACTATGACCTTGATATTGTCTGTTGTCACTATGACCCAGATATTGTCTATTGTCACTATGACCGATATATTTTCTGTTGTCACTATGAACATGATATTGTCTGTTGTCACTATGACCCAGATATTGTCTATTGTCACTATGACCCATATATTTTCTGTTGTCACTATGACCTTGATATTGTCTGTTGTCACTATGACCCAGATATTGTCTGTTGTCACTATGACCCAGATATTGTCTACTGTCAGTATTACCCAGGTGATTTCTGTTGTCACTATGGCCCAGGTATTTTCTGTTGTCACTATGACCTTGATATTGTCTGTTGTCACTA
>NW_018453011.1:0-391 GCF_002113885.1 Mizuhopecten yessoensis
TTTGTCATTGTGTGTTGATGATGTGGTTCATTTTGTCATTGTGTGATACCACTGTGGTATATTTTGTCTTTGTGTTGCCATGGTGGTATATTTTGTCATTGTGTTTTGAAGCTGTGGCATATTTTGTCATTGGGTGTTAATGCATCGGTATATTTTGTCTTTGTGTGTTGATGCAGTGGTATATTTTGTCATTGCGTGTTGATGATGTGGTTTATTTTGTCATTGTGTGTTGATGCTGTGGTAAATGTTGGCATTGTGTGTTGATGCTTTGGCATATTTTGTCATTGTGTGTTGATGCTTTGGTATATTTTGTCATTGGGTGTTGCCACTGTGGTATGTTTTGTGTTTGTGTGTTGACGCCGTGGTATATTTTGTCTTTGTGTGTTGATGC
>NW_018453012.1:0-391 GCF_002113885.1 Mizuhopecten yessoensis
TATTTGTATTGACTAAAAACTAAAAAGTTGACATATTTTAATCGTCTGTGTGTGCCTAGACATGTGTCACATTTTCCCGTTATTTACTTCATACATTTACGCATGAGCTATACAATTCACCAAGGGACATGTGATGTCGACAATGTTTAGAAGAAAACTGATTGATTATTTCGAATAATTAACCTATTTGCGTTACTATCACTAAAATCAGTTTTTCATACTTTGAAAGTATTGATACGATATTAGATTAAACTACTTGTACCAGGTACTCGACATGTGGAGTTGTCGTTGTGAATTTTTGTAATCTATAGATTTGTTGTTTGTCTGCCGCCCTCCCCTACAAAATTCGTTTATCTATGCTTTAGTTCCTATTCAAACACATGTTGTCACA
>NW_018453013.1:0-391 GCF_002113885.1 Mizuhopecten yessoensis
ACACATTGCAAATTGTAGTTCTGAGCCTGGCATAAACTTGGATAAAACCGCTATATTAATTTCAAATGTGATAAGAAAAGCAGAAGGAGAATGTAAATATAAATGCAAAGGTTGAAACATTTTAAAAATGGAAATAAATCTTGAAAGAAAAGGTAAGTTGTGCTATATATATTTCTATAGTGTAGTGGTCATCACACTCGCCACTCTTTGGTGGGAGACCCCGGTTCAAATCCTGGTGGAAATAATAGTACAACTTGAAATTATGTTAATACTACAAACATATACAAACATAAACTACTAATTATATACAACTCATTTTCCATTACTTGATACATTTCATATGAATATATATATATATATACTTGTTAATTTGTTCTTTACTGCGTACAAC
>NW_018453014.1:0-391 GCF_002113885.1 Mizuhopecten yessoensis
CCCCTGTATGTCACGACACGTCAGTATGGATATATATATACAAACCGTCATAGTCTTGTTTGATGACACTTTTAATATTTAAAATTACACCAGGTTGTTGTACACCACTGAATGTCGGAATACTCAGGAATCGACATGGACAGTTTTCATTATATACAATTTAGTTATTTTATGTTGAATACCTCAGTGACATGTACAGTCCTCGATATGTGTCCATATCCACAATATACTCCAACCAGTTATCCCTCCCTTAACGCAGTAAATTTACTCCACTATATATTTTACCCTCGACAACATTTTCTTTAAAACCCTTTTGCACCCCTTTCCCTTCTTCCTCCCCATCCCAATTTTCTTCCATATACTTATATCTATATGCATGATAGTGTATAAG
>NW_018453015.1:0-391 GCF_002113885.1 Mizuhopecten yessoensis
TGTGTCAAATTCAATACCAGGCTGGGTGTCACTGTGTGTGATATCCCCTCCGTGTCCATTTGTGTCAAATTCAATACCAGGCTGGGTGTCACTGTGTGTGATACCCCCTCCGTGTCCATTTGTGTCAAATTCAATACCAGGCTGTGTGTCACTGTGTGTGATATCCCCTCCGTGTCCATTTGTGTCAAATTCAATACCAGGCTGGTTGTCACTGTGTGTGATATCCCCTCCGTGTCCATTTGTGTCAAATTCAATACCAGGCTGGGTGTCACTGTGTGTGATGTCTCCTCCACATTCAATAGCTTTTTTCTCTCTTCTCCCTAGTTTTCTAATAGAGAATAAACACTCACCTACCAAAAGGATTTAAGAAGCAACATTTAAATAAATTGAC
>NW_018453016.1:0-391 GCF_002113885.1 Mizuhopecten yessoensis
AAGCTTTCTGTAATCCTAACAACAACCTTTCTGTAATCCTAACAAGCTTTCTATAATCCTAACACTAAGCTTACTGTAATCCTTACAACAAGCTTTCTATAATCCTAACACTAACCTTCCTGTAATCCTAACACTAACCTTTCACATTAAGCTTTCTGCGATCATTCCACTAAAGTATGACAAAACAGTGAAACTTTACAAGTGTGGACAAAACAGTGAAACTTTACAAGTGTGGACAAAACAGTGAAACTTTACAAGTGTGGACNTTTGTGACAATCTTCAATTACAGTAGTTTATTTGTTAAATGTACTTAAATTGACATATTACTTCTTGAAACTAGTGAAAATCAAAACCCTGATACAGTTACTTCTTGAAACTAGTGAAATTCAAA
>NW_018453017.1:0-391 GCF_002113885.1 Mizuhopecten yessoensis
AGCATGCTACTGGCCAAATATCATTTCCCTGGGCAGTTTGGTTATTGAGAAGATGTTGTTAATTTTTTTTAACATATTTGACCCCTGTGACCTTGAAAATAGATGAAAGTCATTTATTTGAACAAACTTGGTAGCCCTTCATCCCAGTTTGCTTCTGGCCAAATATCATCACCCTAGGCCTTTCGGTTATTAAGAAGAAGTCGTTTAAAGTAAAATATTGACGCCGGACGCCGGACGGACGCCGGACGGACGGACGGACGGACGACGGACGCCGCACCACGGCATAAGCTCACTTGGCACTTCTTGCCAGGTGAGCTAAATATAGTGACACATACACTCCCCTGTAACACATACACTCCCCTGTAACACATATAATGTGGTGACACATACA
>NW_018453018.1:0-391 GCF_002113885.1 Mizuhopecten yessoensis
TATCGATACAGAGGTATTATATATGTATAGAATATCTATACAGAGGTACAAAATGTACTATATATCTATAGAGTATCGATACAGAGGTACCATAGAAACATCTATACCGTAGTGATATATATGTATAGAGTATCGATACTGAGGTTCCATATATATCTAGAGTATCGATACTGAGGTACCATATATGTATAGAGTATCGATACAGAGGTACCATAGAAACATCTATAACGTAGTAATATATATATAGAGAGAGTATCGATACAGAGGTACCATATATGTATAGAGTATCGATACAGAGGTACCATANGTATAGAGTATCGATACAGAGATACCATAGAAACATCTTTACCGTTGTAATATATATATAGAGAGAGTATCGATACAGAGGTAC
>NW_018453019.1:0-391 GCF_002113885.1 Mizuhopecten yessoensis
CGCAGCGTGTCTATAGCAACACAGCGTGTCTATAGCAACAATACGCCTCTTTAGTAACGCAGCGTGTCTATAGCAACACTACGTATCTTTAGCAACGCAGCGTGTCTATAGCAACACGGCGTGTCTATAAAAACAATACGNGTGCAGCGTGGGTATAGCAACACTACGTATCTTTAGCAACGCAGCGTGTCTATAGCAACACTAAGTATATTTAGCAACGCAGCGTGTCTATACCAACACGGCGTGTCTATAAAAACAATGCGTATCTTTAGCAGTGCAGCGTGGGTATAGCAACACTACGTATCGTTAGCAACACAGAATGTCTATAGCAACACTTCGTATCTTCAGCAACACAGCGTGTCTATAGCAACACTACGTATCTTTAGCAACA
>NW_018453020.1:0-391 GCF_002113885.1 Mizuhopecten yessoensis
CAAAATCATACAGACACAGGGAAAATGTTCCTCCATACTTCAAAGGAGTTCGAGGACAGATCATCTGGCTGTCCGGCCGTCACGTTCATCAACGAACAACCCGTTGTACAACTAATGTACTTGAGGGGTTATCCGGAGTTCTGCTACAAGGAGCAGAAATTTCCTCCACCACAGTACTTGTTTGAGGCAGGTGTATCCATGCCGGTGGTAACACGACTCCTGCAGGAGTGTTGTCCTCAGATCATGACATAGATAAAACGAACAAACAGGCCTTCAGGAAGTATAAGACGAGGGTCTTCACCATATACTATCATGTAACTTTGTATTTCGGTTGATACTTGACTTTATGACGTTTGCAATATTTTCTGCGATAATAATAATAAAATGAAAT
>NW_018453021.1:0-391 GCF_002113885.1 Mizuhopecten yessoensis
GACAACTGTCATTGTGTAAATGTCATCCCTCTGCAAAAAGTTTTTCAAGGAAGATCACTCTCACCCGGATCAAAGTGATTGTAAAATGTAAAATAAATTAATTATAAAGCCATTGTGTATATTTTGTTCAATTTCCCACTCTATATGTATAGATCTTTGTGTCCTGTTTGCTTTAAGCTTGTAGATAATCACTTTTATTCGTTCAAATTCAATAAAAAAACACTTTGTGTAACATGTGTTTCATATTTTGCGATAAATAAAATATGTGTAGGGTTAATTATAAATGCTTCTTTTCATTTTTTATTGTTGTTATTGTTCTGAACAATGCCACACACAAAAAAAAAACACCAGAAAATATTAAAAGTGGCGAAAATTCAATTTTTTGGTATTT
>NW_018453022.1:0-391 GCF_002113885.1 Mizuhopecten yessoensis
ATGTTTCATTATATAGGGTTAGGCGTCCAACACGTATTGACTCCTCGGTTGCATTAAATATAGTTATGTGTCCAACATGTATTGACACCTATGTTTTTATTATATAGGGTTAGGAGTCCAACACGTATTGACACCTATGTTTTATTATATAGGGTTATGCGTCCAACACGTATTGACACCTCCGTTTAATTATATAGGGTAAGGCGTCCAACACGTATTGACACCTCTAGTTAATGATATAGGATTAGGAGTCCAACACGTATTGACACCTATGTTTCATTATATAGGGTTAGGTGTCCAATACGTATTGATACCTCTGTTTTATTATATAGGGTTAGGCGTCCATCACGTACTGACACCTATGTTTCATTATATAGGGTTAGGCGTCCAA
>NW_018453023.1:0-391 GCF_002113885.1 Mizuhopecten yessoensis
AATTTACAATTTAAATAAAGGCCCTGATGATCTTTCCATCCATGCGGGAAACAATGAATAGTACCTCTGAGTCTTGAGTAGAAGATTTTTGAAATAATGGTTAATTTTCCCTTTGGGGACCTGCCCTGGCCCCTAGGGTATGAATCCCAATTTTACATTTTAAATCCATCTTCCTCCAAGGATAATTCTCACCAAGTAAGAATAATTTCCTACAGAAAATTGTCAAAATATACCCAAAAGTGTTGTTTCCCAATATAAACTATAGTAAACTTTACCCACTCCCCAAGGGAGAACGGATATCTCGGAGGTCCTGAAATTTACAATTTAAANCCCCGATGATCTTTCCTTCCATGCAGAGAAAATGATTGTAGTACCTCTGAGTCTGGAGAAG
>NW_018453024.1:0-391 GCF_002113885.1 Mizuhopecten yessoensis
TTGTTAAATCGAAAACAGGTTCCAGTGTTGGGACGAAAACTACTGTTAGGGTGTTGTCCAGTGAACCCAGAATTCTTTCGGTTCGCAGGAAGGGGCCTACTACAGTTGGACGACATGGCCATACAATATAGCTCTTGTTCAAGGGACCACCATTCTAAATCCATAGCTGTCTGTTTTAAGCGACGAAAACTGGAATCGTAACTAAACCAATTCCCCCCTGCCCGAGCTATATTTCTAACAACGTGTTGGTAAGTTGCAAGTCCTTCAGTGCATTCTGGATATTTTTGTCGGTAAACAGATGAAAAAATATCAAAGGCATCTGTCCACCTCTCAATACTTAAAAACATTTTAGTAGAAGCCTGGGTCAAACCAACACCCCCGTCCTTTTCGA
>NW_018453025.1:0-391 GCF_002113885.1 Mizuhopecten yessoensis
ACCTGTATCACATAACGAATGTCTGCTCTAAGTAACACGTTATCTATATCACATAGCGGATGTTCGTACTAAGTAACACGTTACCTGTATCACATAGCGAATGTCCGTACTAAGTAACACGTTATCTGTATCACATAGCGAATGTCCGTACTAAGTAACACGTTATCTGTATCACATAGCGAATGTCCTACTAAGTAACACGTTATCTGTATCACGTAACGCATAATGTCCGTACTAAGTAACACGTTATCTGTATCACATAGCGAATGTCCGTACTAAGTAACACGTTACCTGTATCACATAACGAATGTCCTTACTAAGTAACACGTTATCTGTATCTTATAACGAGGTCCGTAATAGGTAACACGTTATCTGTATCACATAGCGAATG
>NW_018453026.1:0-391 GCF_002113885.1 Mizuhopecten yessoensis
GTATAGAGAAGCAAAGTGTCCAGACTGACAATGTCCAAATGTATATAGAAGCAAAGTGTCCAGACTGACAATGTCCAACTGCGTAGAGAAGCAAAGTGTCCAGGCTGACAATGTCCAACTGTATAGAGAAGCAAAGTGTCCAGACTGACAATGTCCAACTGTATAGAGAAGCAANAGATGTCCAGACTGACAATGTCCAACTGTATAGACAAGCAAAGTGTCCACACTTACAATGTCCAACTGTACAGATAAGCAAAGTGTCCACACTTACAATGTCCAACTGCATAGAGAAGCAAAGTGTCCAGGCTGACAATGTCCAAATGTATAGATAAGCAAAGTGTCCACGCTTATAATGTCCAACTGTATAGAGAAGCAAAGTGTCCAGACTGAC
>NW_018453027.1:0-391 GCF_002113885.1 Mizuhopecten yessoensis
TTTGCTTGCAAAGCTGTGTCATTCAAATAGGTCATAAATACCATAAAACAACAGTTCAATGCTTAAATATACGCAGTACATACACTATAGTATAGTATATATGTCTCTGGTTAAAGGATTTTAAAAGGGAATGACCGGGGTAGTTTTGGAAGTGATCTCTTCTGTGTTGTAGTCCTTACGCTAAAGGTACGAACCTTTTTTATGTGGCTCTAGATATATATTATTTACAGTTACTAGATTAACCACTTATGTAAAAAAAAACACATATCCATTTAGATAGCATCCAACACACTGTTTGCCTCCGCATAAGGAACTCATTTCATCATTAAAATGGTAAAATAAAAACTACTATAAACTAACAACCATTTATGTTTTAGGAAACATGTGTGAG
>NW_018453028.1:0-391 GCF_002113885.1 Mizuhopecten yessoensis
GCACTAAAAACTCTAAACATAATTCAGCATAAAGCTTTAAGAATAGCGCTAGGAGCAATTAAAAACACTCCAACGATTAGTCTACTAGCAGAAAGCGGTGAATTACCACTTAAGTTAAGAAGAGAGAAATTAATTCTAAAATATTGGGCTCGAACCCAAACACTAGGAACAGACTTCCCGCCCAATCAAATAGTAATAGACGCCAAGGACACTAAATATAGAAATAAATTATATGGTCATAAAAAACCACCATTTAGTAATGTAACTAACGATTTAATAAAAGAATACAAATTAGAAAACATCCAAATCGAAGAAATTTCCCCTAATCCATGACTACTAGGCCAAGCAAATATTAGCACAGATATTTTAAACGCGACAAATAAAAAAGAAA
>NW_018453029.1:0-391 GCF_002113885.1 Mizuhopecten yessoensis
TGCAGTAGAGAACACGAGGCTTGTCACATTCAGAACAGTATATCATCATTTCAACATTTTAAGCAGTTTCGGCGGTGGGTGAGAATGGCATACCATGCCCAGGACCTGGCTTGTGTCCTAGTGAGGGCCTGTGCTTTTCACTAGTTTCGTGTCCATATAACTGATCAAAGGACTTGTACTTGTCACCAGTATCAGGTTCTGGGTCTGGCAGAAAGTGAAGACCTTCAAAAGTATCTGCAGGTAAGTTTGGTCGTTTACAAAGAGTGCAGGTTGCCTTCCCACACTTTTTGACACAGAACATATAACGCCTGATTTTGCAGTGTGAGGAAAGAAAAGAATGTTTCCGTATTTGTAATGATAAATCCAACTTTCTGATCGTGTAACCAGTCGA
>NW_018453030.1:0-391 GCF_002113885.1 Mizuhopecten yessoensis
ATATATCCCTTTTCTTAGTAGCAATTTAGCTTCTGATTCGGCAAATTCCCTAGAGAAGTTTTTGAATTTCGCCAAACCCTCTTTGGCTAGATTTTCAGTCAGAGTCTCTAGACTTTGAGACATGAATTGAAACGAATCTATGAATCTAATATCACCCAGACTGAACGAAATTTACTTTTCTGTATTGTTCGGAATACAATTGATGTCGCGTTCTTTAAATTTGCCTAGACTTTCCGTCAGGATGTGAGCATCGAAACCTTTTAAATTGTGAAAAACACATGGTATGTGAGTGGGATATTTATACTTCAAATTACATTCGTTATGAGCGGCACCGCGAAATTTACCTCTCAAATGACAGTGATCTCGTACCACGACACTTTCGTCTGTGAAA
>NW_018453031.1:0-391 GCF_002113885.1 Mizuhopecten yessoensis
TGGCGTAAATGGGAAGCCTGGCTTGGACCCACAAATTATCAACACCATAGAGAGTAAGTTCAAAATATGGTATCTTTTAGTTTGAAAAAAATACATTTATATTGATTTCAAGTTGAAAAAACTTCACAAAATAGTGTATTTGGGTGAATCATGAGATTATAAGCATTGCAATAATGTTTGAAAACCTAGCTGTGCCTTTTATATGAAGCAGCTGTTTATTTTTGCAAAAAGTGGACAACTTTTAGAAATACAACACTTATAGTTACTTTTTCTTATTCTCCCCCATTAGTATTTAACTAGTTCTGCGTAGTGCTCATGATCAGTCTCCGTTATTCATATCGCACTGAAATATTGTTCTGAAATCTGAGTTATAAACTTAATTTTGTGCAAA
>NW_018453032.1:0-391 GCF_002113885.1 Mizuhopecten yessoensis
ACTTTGAAAATTTTGAGGCAGCCCTACCCCCAAGGGCTGTAGGGTAGCCCGGGCTCAAAGGAGTCAGTGTGCTAAAATTCGTCATTTTTCTTGTTTAGAATCAGATGTGCTAGTTTCAAATACTTTTTAGTCTGAAATCTGTATGCCAGATATTGAATAAGGTGGTTTTAATGTTTTTTGTGACTTTGAATAATATTTCTGTGTTATTTAAAAACAAAATTAACTTTCTGTATAAATATATCTGGTGACCGTTAAGGCCCATGGGCCTCTTGTTATATTAATAGAAATAGTGGCAATATTACGAAAAAGGAAATAGGCATGCAAGGTTGGAAGACTTTAAACTCTATTCAACCTAATGTCCTTGTTTGACATTAAAGGTCACAGGCGTCAT
>NW_018453033.1:0-391 GCF_002113885.1 Mizuhopecten yessoensis
TGATAGTGATACACCTCTTTTTAATGTGATACAAACTACTCCACTTGATGCAGCCAACAGTCTATCCAGTGATCTTAAAAATGTATATGAATGGTCTAAGAAATGGGACATTAATTTTAATCCTACTAAAACAGAATCTTTAACGTTTAGTCAGAAAAATTTCTCGTGATGTCATTTTTCAAAATGAAACTGTAGCAAATGTGTCAACTCATAAACATCTTGGTGTATTTTTTTCTCAAGACGGTATGTGGCATCACCATATCAACTCTATTTATAATAAAGAGTATAAACCTTGCTGCAAGTCGGAAAAACACAGACTTATTCTTCTAAACAAAATTCTTACAGGAACTGCCCCCACTTATTTAACTGAATTAATTGAACCCTTTTTCAA
>NW_018453034.1:0-391 GCF_002113885.1 Mizuhopecten yessoensis
TAACCTTGTACCGACTGTAGGTAACAATTGTTTTACGATGTTAACCTTGTACCGATTTTAGGTTACAATTGTGTTACCATGTAAACCTTGTACAAACTTTAGGTAAAAGTTGTGTTACCATGTAAACCTTGTACCGACTTTAGCTAAAAGTGGTGTTACCATGTTAACCTTATACCGACTTTAGCTAAAAGTTGTGTTATCATGTCAACCTTGTACCGACTTTAGGTAAAAGTGGTGTTACCATGCTAACCTTGTACCGACTTTAGGTAAAAGTTGTGTTACCATGTTCACTTTGTACCGACTTTAAGTAAAAGTAGTGTTACCATGTTAACCTTGTACCGACTTGAGGTAAAAGTAGTGTTACCATGTTAACTTTGTACCGACTTTAGGT
>NW_018453035.1:0-391 GCF_002113885.1 Mizuhopecten yessoensis
ACCATGTTTTGTAATTGTCTGTTGTATGTTAAGTATATACAATGTGTCTCTGTGACTTGTGCTGTGTTCAGAATATGTTGTTGTTTGGCTGTTTATGGTGTTTTTATTGTTTGTGGTGTTTTTATTGTTTGTGGTGTTTTTATTGTTTGTGGTGTTTTTATTGTTTGTGGTGTTTTTATTGTTTGTGGTGTTTTTATTGTTTGTGGTGTTTTTATTGTTTGTGGTGTTTTNTGTGGTGTTTTAAGACGTTACTGTGTTATTTCTCATGGGATTCTCAATCAATGTTATTTTGTTCATCTTTTTCGTGTTGTTTTTATGTCACTAGAAGGTTGTCCAGTTAGGTATCTTTAAGTCAATACCGCATGGTCATGTTTCTTATGGTGCTGTAAGT
>NW_018453036.1:0-391 GCF_002113885.1 Mizuhopecten yessoensis
TCCGTTTGTACCTAAACAGGCGTGGATCAAGGAGGGTGTGGGCTTCAATTCAATTTATTTCCGTAAGTTTTACAACTTATATGATTTTTTCAACAAATAATTTCATAAAAGTACAACATATCATTACATATTACTGGCACATTCATCACAAATCAGCAGCAACAACATCATCGAAATCATAATTCGTCGCTTTCATCATTATCATTATCATCATCATCATCATCGTCGTCGTGGCCGTCGTCTTATAACTCATCATCATGAAATAATCATCTCCTTAAATCAACATCAAATACTAAATCATCCGTCAAAGTACAGCAACATGAAATAATTACCATTTTAACATGAGTTTCATAAAACTGGTACATTTTTCACAAATCAACGATATTATTAA
>NW_018453037.1:0-391 GCF_002113885.1 Mizuhopecten yessoensis
CAAAACATACGCTGTGGACATTTTCATTCCTTCAATGATGTTAACACCTACAATATAACAAATACAGATTACATGGAAATCGAAAAATGTCTTTATAAACATGAAAGATTATTGCAGAGCAAGTGGGTAATAAATCTGTCAGAAGTAAGTACATGTATTATGCGATTACCTATAAGGCCTACCTAGCACATCCTCAAAATCCATGCGTCCCTCTCTTGACATACATCTCCTCTACACCGGTTACATGTTATAACATCTCCTCTACACCGGTTACATGTTATAACAAAATTGAAGGCTCTTTGCTGATACATCTGCAAATGACAGGTTTCAGCCTTGCGATTACCTTCTTATACCTAAAAGTAACTAAATAGCTAAAGACATGTCTTCCAAT
>NW_018453038.1:0-391 GCF_002113885.1 Mizuhopecten yessoensis
AGATATAAGCAACGCAGTAATAGAAAATAAAACAAAAATAAAACAAAGGAATAAAATACAACAGAACGACAACGAACTGAAACACAGTTCGTTATTTTAAACATAAAAAAACTACAATTAAACAATTTTGTTCCAATGCAGATATTAACTGTTTTGGTCGAGAATAACAATTTTTTGTATGAAATTCCGTGTAACGCATGACTGCGGATAGATATACTTTTTTTAAACGTGATCAAACTTCACATTAGCTGATTTGAATCAAGTCCCTTTTTGTTATCTTTCATCCCTTTCCACAACAGAAAAAAACTCCTTTTTCTTTCCCTTCGATTTTTTCTTTCCCTTCGAATTACCGGACGACCTCTGATAGTCTTTTGCAGTTTGTTTCTGATCT
>NW_018453039.1:0-391 GCF_002113885.1 Mizuhopecten yessoensis
GTTATAATTTTGGATGGTATACATTCTTCTATTTGATTATTAATATAATCTGTTAAAAATGTATTAAACTTATTCAAGTCAAGTTTATTTATATGTATTTCCCAATTTATTTCATTTAGAGCTCTTTTCATTTTATCAAAATGTGCACTGTCATAGTTTAATATAGTTTTATGGTAGGTTTTTTGTTTAAATACAGAATATGAACAGGTAAAATTAATAAGAGTGATATATATATATGTACTACATTGATAGCTTTCCTTTTGTAGAGGCATATTATTGTCACATGTTTAGTAATGATCCAAGAACGATAACACTTACATTTAGATAACACAACCTTTTCTGTAGTAAATATTATCATTATACTAGTAGTATGAGACATGCACGTTCTACA
>NW_018453040.1:0-391 GCF_002113885.1 Mizuhopecten yessoensis
ACTTAAAGTTCAACATACACATGTATATTTATCAAATCCAATGCTCAAGATCAGAACACAAAATGCCACTAAATATATCAAGCAGTAGTCCCAAACTTCCTGTTGTGACTCTTGAATTCCTCTTGATCATTACATCTTTGGCAGATTCTTTACAAGATTATCATGATCATATCTTTGATGCTTTTCAGTGTCAGAAGCAGCTAAATACACCATTTTCTTTTGATTTGCAAAACTAATTACTACCTTCATACCCCATATGCGTGTATAATTTTTATTTAATATTTCCTTGTCTTCTGAACATACCTGCATTTTTGAAGAAGGTATGGTTAAGTGGTTCGAACCTTTGCCTTCCGAACAAGTACAGATCGATCCTCTGAAGAAAAAAAATTAA
>NW_018453041.1:0-391 GCF_002113885.1 Mizuhopecten yessoensis
ATTTGGACACTAAACATTTGATTTGAACACTTAACATTTGATTTGAACAGTAAACATTTGATTTGGACACTAAACATTTGATTTGAACACTAAAATTTTTATTTGAATACTAAACATTTTATTTGGACACTAAACATTTCATTTGGACACTAAACATTTGATATGGACACTAAACATTTGATTTGAACACTAAACATTTGATTTGAACACTAAACATTTGATTTGGACACTGGACATTTGATTTGGACACTAAACATTTGATTTGAACACTTAATATTTGATTTGAACACTAAACATTTGAGTTGAACACTAAACATTTGATTTGGACACTGAACATTTGATTTGGACACTAAACATTTGATTTGAACACTTAACGTTTGATTTGAACACT
>NW_018453042.1:0-391 GCF_002113885.1 Mizuhopecten yessoensis
TTTATAGCTATCGCTTTACACTGAACACGACTTTATCATCACATGATTGCAACACACCTAGCTGGTATATATGTTTTGTTTTAGTCGCTGTTTAACGTCTACACTTATGTGAGACGGTTGCCGAGGAAGACTAAGCTAAAACACAAAAAATAGATAGACACGGAGCGAAAAGATTGATGTCCAAGCTTAAGCAATTTGGACAGCAGATCAGCTTTTTTCTACGGCGGCCACGTATTAGTCCTACATCTGCATCTACGTGTTTTATAAAATGTTTTCATAACTCTTAGTAGTCATTACACACCCGCCTTTTCACAGTGAAGGCTTCTAAATTGCTGCTTATATATTGATGAAATCTTCGCCCTGATAATAACAACCTTGTAGAAAAATATAT
>NW_018453043.1:0-391 GCF_002113885.1 Mizuhopecten yessoensis
AATACAGTGCTTACCTTATATAGAAGTATCTGACCTCAGAAATACAACCACAGTAATACATACTACAGTTTTGTTATCTTACATACGAATATCTGACCCCAGTAATAAAGTGATTACCTTATATAGAATTATCTGACCCCACCACTACGACTACAGTAATACAGTTTTTACCTTACATACGGATATCAGACCCCAGTATTACAGTGCTTACCTTATATATAGATCTAACCTCAGAAATACGACCACGGTAATACGTAATACAGTTTTTTTTATATATTTCATACGGATATCTGACCCCAGTAATATAATGATTACCTTATATAGACGTATATGACCTCAGAAATACGACCGCTGTAATACAGTTTTTACCTTACATACGGATATCTGACCC
>NW_018453044.1:0-391 GCF_002113885.1 Mizuhopecten yessoensis
TCCTCCATCATATCCTAAAGGATACTTGGAGGAGGGTCCCATTTTTACCTATTGTACCAAAGAGAACAATAGGGAATTATTTGCCAAATATTTCACTAAGAACATTGACGTTATTCTGTTGAAAGATGGTGATGTTCAAATTGTGTTTTAAATCTGAGAGTAACAGCATGTTTGCTATAATATGGTTTTTATAATTTCATTACATAGAGACTTCGTTAACCTGATATAACGTAAAACACATATGTCAAGTGACAAATCTATGTTTTACATACATGTACTATCTATGATAATTTGTTATTGATGGGAAGTATAGTTATATGCATTGTGCGGAACCTCGGGGGTCCCAAACCTCGGGGGTCCCAAACCCCGGGGCCCTATGGCTGGACCAATA
>NW_018453045.1:0-391 GCF_002113885.1 Mizuhopecten yessoensis
AAGTTATTTTATTGTCTCCATATCAACCAGTTCCGTTGATCTTGTCACCAATAAATAATTGAAAGTTTGCAAGATTGTTTCAAGTGACATGATAATATATTTTTTCTATTCAAACAAACATTAGATCTCTATGTAGATTTGTAACCATGTTTGTCAGTGAAAATAACTCTGTAGCTTAACTGGTGTTTATTCCTGTATCAGATGCTATATGGCTTAAATAATATGTGAAAGTTTTACAACCAATTTTTATGTGGTTTTTTTTTCATGTATAAGAGTGGTTATGAACAGCCTACTTCATTGTGTAGTGCGTGCTTTCAGTGGTGAATATGTGCAGTGCTGTATGTAGCAGTTAAGTTGTGCAGTACTGTATGCAACAGTTCAGTTGTGCAGT
>NW_018453046.1:0-391 GCF_002113885.1 Mizuhopecten yessoensis
CGTTTCATAAATCTCATATGAAATAGAAACTCATGTACGATCCTAGATATATGTTCAGGAAATAAATTTCATTAGCACCGTATACAGCGTATTCATGATATTACATACATAGTAAACTAAGTGAAAACGACTGAAAGACTAATGGAAGAAACATTTAATTGCACCTATAAAATGTCTTAATGCCATAAACGAATTCACTGCACCGTACAGCTGTGTCGTCCTTCTGGGACTCATCGGTGATGCTGATAGGTATCATTTTAAATGAAAAGAAAGGTCACGATAACACATCCCAGTCCCGTGAGCTGTCTTCCGAATCCTTCCACATCAGCTTAGTAGTATGTTGGTTTTAACCCTTTCAACCCCATGTAACTTTAGTAAACTCTACCATGCA
>NW_018453047.1:0-391 GCF_002113885.1 Mizuhopecten yessoensis
TCAACTTGTATACAGAGGGGCGCCGGTAAAGACAGGGCTTAATATATATTATACTCACTGCTGAGTAAGCGGGACATAATAATATAACATAAGTTTCATCCTCCACTATATCAGCATGCTACTAACGTAATGCGATCGCACCGTCAAACTATTATAAAACATTGTTCATTTATATTTATATCATGTCAGCACCATTACCTCTACAAAATTATAGAAACATAATAAATAATTCTGAAATTATTCTGTTATTACAATTCTAATCAAAGACGAATTAAAACCTTTTATTTAACATTATTAGCTCTATACATAAATAATTACAATGGCACATGTAGTCGCCGGTAAAGCATGGGATTTCAGGTAGATTTAAGCATATCGCACCTGCCGGGTTGAA
>NW_018453048.1:0-391 GCF_002113885.1 Mizuhopecten yessoensis
GGTTTCTATATCACGTTTATGAGGTATATTTAAAGGATCGTGATTTGAGACTTTAAAAAAGTAAACCCTCCCAATTGAAAGTGTCGGAAAATACAGAGCAAAGTATTGTGGTTAGATCTAAGGCTCTTAAGGAATCTTATTATTATATTGTGTCAGATGAGTGAAACTGCTGGGCTTCCAAATGCCATTTTAAAGTAGATGTGTGACATTATCATTAAACCTCATCTATATAACAGAGGGTCTGATTGGATCATATTGATCACATGACGAGAAAGTAAAACATTTCGATATGATCAAATGTTCATTTGTTTACGCCTTCGTGAAACATAATCTCAGCGAAGCAAATCATCGTAGGACTGAAATGTAATGATAGGCGTAACGTGTATAACAT
>NW_018453049.1:0-391 GCF_002113885.1 Mizuhopecten yessoensis
GTCATTTAAAGACTTATACATATTTGACCAAATGTGCCCTTGAAAGTGGATATATGTCATTCAAATGAACAAGCTTGAAGTTTTTAACATATTCGACTCTTGTGACCTCGAATATGGGTTAAGCTCATTTACTTGAACAAACTTGGGAGACCTTCATCACAGTTTACTTCTGGCCAAATGTTAACAACCTAGGCTTTTTGGTTATTAATGAAATGTTTCTTAAAGTAAAATATTGACGACGGAAGGACGGAGGACGTCGCGCCACGGCAAATGCTTACTGGGCCCTTTGGATCAGGTAAGCTACAGGTCGATTGAATAATTAATTTGACAATTAACGCTGTAGCTAGACATGTTTAACTAAATATAAGATGACGGCCTCAGATCCGTGTAG
>NW_018453050.1:0-391 GCF_002113885.1 Mizuhopecten yessoensis
TTAAATCTGATGGTAAAATCCAAATGATTTCTGCCTTTACAATATCGTTCATTATAAAATATGTTTATATCTTATCATAAAATGCTTGATTTAACTTTCCAAGTCACAAATATGAAGAAGACAACTAACTACATGTTATATGTACAAAGTGTGTACAGGAAGTGTTCCCCGATATTTTACAGGTATATGACAAATGTTCAATGTAATAAGAACATATGGTATCATTGGATACTTTTGTTTGTGTAACTTTTCTACTTTTGGACTCTTTCAAACTTTTTCAACAATACTTCAGTTTTAACTTTCTGAAAAACCGGCTTTTCCTTGAAAGGAAATGTCATAAGAATATTAGTGGTACTCCAATGTCCATAGAAATAGCACAACTCTAAATTAT
>NW_018453051.1:0-391 GCF_002113885.1 Mizuhopecten yessoensis
CCTGTATACAGGTACAGGGAGGATAGTGATTGTCTAACACCTGTACACAGGTAGAAACAAGATCTCACCAGGTCGGGGTGGGTGTCTGGGTTTATGTGAACAGACTGCGTCCAACGTTGACACTCAGACCCTCTGATGGTCCTGGAAACCGTCCCACGATAGTTTTCACCATTCCCTTCACAGCACTCTGGAATACAAGTATTTTATTTCATTGTATAAAATCTAAATGTCTGCATAATATCATGACACATAATACCGCAAAAGCGCAAGTCACTTTACAATTATCGTATAATTTATATGAACAAATAAATTCTTATTAATTTATCGCTTCGGCTGAACTTCACATTCTGATGCTAATGACATCCTTAGCCTTATTTGTAAAAGAAATGCA
>NW_018453052.1:0-391 GCF_002113885.1 Mizuhopecten yessoensis
TGTAATTAATACAATGAGTGAAGGTTTAACAGTTCCCCCTACTGTCTTTAACAAAATCCAGTGCAGATTTTACAGTTCCCCCTTCTGTCGTTAACAAAATCCAGTGAAGGTTTACCGGTTCCCCTTCTGTCGTCAACAAAATCCAGTGCAGATTTTACAGTTTCCCCTACTGTCGTTAACACAATGGGTTAATATTTTACCGTCCCCATTCTGTCGTTAACATAATAAATGAAGGTTAAACATACACACACACCCTTCTTTTGTGAACCCAATAAGTGAAGGTTTTACACTCTCCCTTCTGTTGTTAACACAATAAGTGAAGGTGTGACACTCCCCCTTCTGACGCTAACACAACCTGTGAATGTTTTACAGTCCGTCCCCTTTCTGTCGT
>NW_018453053.1:0-391 GCF_002113885.1 Mizuhopecten yessoensis
TAAGTACATACAAACAATACACTATATCCCATCAACGACTTTGTGGCTGCAGGGGGATAATAAAACCAGATAACAGCTCACTCAGATAAACTCCTAGAAAATGATTAAATATTGGATACTGTTATCCATTTTTTTATTGAGGAACTAATATCACCCTGAAACTGACCAGACAAACATTGCACTACACACAATGTAAACACGATACAATCCCATAAAATACTGTGTTTTTAATTGATTTTCTGTGGTATGCAATACTTTACATTGAATGTCACCTGCCTCAGGTAACAATGTCTGCATTCAAACCTGTGTTTCATCCTACAGAGTTATAGCTGAGCAGTAACATTTACACCACAATCGTCATCCCACAGTTTTATCTTATAGGTAATTCACA
>NW_018453054.1:0-391 GCF_002113885.1 Mizuhopecten yessoensis
TAGACTAAAGTGACAGTCGGTCACACCAGTTCTGTGTTACATAACTTTAGACTATAGTTTATTTCGGTCACACCAGTTCTGTGTTACATAACATTGTTGACTAAAGTGACAGTCGGTCACACCAGTTATGTGTTACATAACATTGTAGACTATAGTGACAATGGGTCACACCAGTTCTGTGTTACATAACATTGCATACTAAAGTGACAATCGGTCACACCAGTTCTGTGTTACATAAAATTGTATACTAAAGTAACAATCGGTCACACCAGTTCTGTGTAACATAACATTGTAGACTATAGTGACAATAGGCCACACCAGTTCTGTGTTACATAACATTGTAGACTAGTGACAATCGGTCACACCAGTTCTTTGTTACAAAACATTGTAG
>NW_018453055.1:0-391 GCF_002113885.1 Mizuhopecten yessoensis
AGGTACCAACTATCATTTACCTTGTGTTGATCCTGTGATGTACAGTAAGTTTCAGTGCGCAGGTTCAGAGAATCCTCTAGGGAAAAAGTCTGTTGTGTGTTCCTTTGTCCCTGGTCCTTCAGAGCACTATAAATGTAAGGGTAGAGGGTTTGGAAGTTAATGCTGTCCTCTATTCCTTGGTCAAGTAAGGATTTTGCTTGTTGTGATAAAGGCATTGTTTTCTCCATATATCCTCCGTTGTAAAGATCTTGATCTGGAGAGAAAAAAACATTCATGATTTAGAAACAGTTTTATATCATGTCTGAAATTATGTAACTTTTAAAGGAGAAATATCATCTTCTTTAAGCCTTTCACCCCTATGTAACTTTAGTAAACTCTACCATGCATTGAT
>NW_018453056.1:0-391 GCF_002113885.1 Mizuhopecten yessoensis
ACTTCTGCCCTTTATTTATACTCTTATTATACCTATCATGACGTATTTTTGTAAAAGCTTTCAGCATTTTGTAGGATATTGCAGAAAGATCTGATCTCTTCATGAAGCAATAATTGAGAATATGCATGAAAATATATTAATAGAAAATAATTAGCATTATAGAAATATCAATAGAATTGGATCTTTCCACAATAACATACATGTATGTGCTAGAATCTTCCTTGTTTTAAGTTCATATCACACTGTACACATTTGCATTCACGTTCTTAAACTATATATAGTCTTAATCTATATATAGATAAAGATAGCTAACACAGTCTTATTCTGAAGTCGTCTCCAATAAAAACAAAATCATACCACCACACGTCGTCATTATACACAAGAAAAAAAA
>NW_018453057.1:0-391 GCF_002113885.1 Mizuhopecten yessoensis
TTGGCCGAAGTCTGGACTTTAAGTCGCAGAAGTTGGCCGTAGCCTGGACTATTAGTCCCAGAAGTTGGCCGTAGCCTGGACTTTGAGTCCCAGATTTTGGCCGAAGCCTGGATTATCATTCCCAGAAGTTTGCCATAGCCTTGACTACGAGTCCCAGAAGTTCGCCGTAGCCTAGGCTATGAGTTCCAGAAGTTGGCCGTATTCTGGACTATGAGTTCCAGAAGTTGGCCGTAGCCTGGACTATCAGTACCAGAAGTTGGCTGTAACCTGAACTGAGTCCCAGAAGTTTGCCGTAGCCTTGATTATGAGTCCCAGAAGTTGGCCGTAACCTGTATTATCAGTCCCAGAAGTTGGCCGTAGCCTGAACTGAGTCCCAGAAGTTGGCCGTAGC
>NW_018453058.1:0-391 GCF_002113885.1 Mizuhopecten yessoensis
CAATTTGACATTAATAATATATATTGTTTGTCAGCTTTCATTGTGGTGGTAGCTTATATATAATGCATTACCTGCAGTAGGATTATTAACGCCGGAAATGGACTTTAGTGGTAAAATTTAAGATCCAAGGCTAGATGAATTTTTAGAATGGGACTGGAATGATTGAAAATGTTCATTTCTCTAGTGAGGCAGAATGCTTGTTATATGTTTTAACAAGTGCCTACTATTCTACCTAATTATTTTAAATGTGTATAGTAACCTCTTGTACATGTACTACATGATGTGATTGTTTGGCATTTAACCTATGAGTCGGATGGCTTTCGGAAATAAAGAAACTGAACTGATTTATCCTGTAAAACAGCAATAAAGGGCAACACCACTATCCGACCTC
>NW_018453059.1:0-391 GCF_002113885.1 Mizuhopecten yessoensis
TTGACCTAGGTAATACAGCTGTATTCTCTTGTCTGCAGTTATAATTAGTTACTTTTATTTCAATAATATCTTGGATAAAGTGTGGATAAAGCGTGGAGAGATTTTCTTCACTATTTTATAGACTTCACAGGCCATGTCTCTTATATGTAGTAAATCAGAGTTTGATTTTTGAACTAAAAGTTCAAAGGAAGACGAGAAATCACTATATACAAAACGTAGTGATCTTTCTTGATTTTTTTTACATTTTCCGTACACCTTTTACTGAACAGAAATGCCAAACAAGAGGGCAATAATTAAAACTTGAAACAAGGAAGGAGTTGTAAATAATTTGTCTCCCTTCCCTAGACAAACAAGAGGCCCAGGGGGCCTGTATCGCTCACCTGGTTATTTA
>NW_018453060.1:0-391 GCF_002113885.1 Mizuhopecten yessoensis
AAATCAGAGTCATCATCAGCAGTAAGGTTAGATATTGAACAGAAGTTATTTAATGCTTCAGCTTTATCCATGGGATGGATTATCATATTATTGCCAACTTTAAGAGGATGAGAGGAAGAAGACGATATATTACGTCACTGCTTAGATGTATTGCCTATTTATTATTGTGTGGGAAATAGAAAGTTAAATGTTTTACATACAAGGTTGCGACCTGCTTGTAGTAGTTTAAAATATGATTTGTTCCGAGTCAATATTATTAGTGATCAAGCGTGTGCATGTGGGAACGACTGCGAAATTGTTGTACATTATGTTTTGGATTGTATATTGTATAGAAGACAACGTGAACTTTTATTCGATAGCATTTCTCAATGTTGTTCTTTGTGGTTCTCAA
>NW_018453061.1:0-391 GCF_002113885.1 Mizuhopecten yessoensis
CCCCGTGCTGCAATACACTTAACCCGGTCATAAAACTGAGCAAACACGGAAAACATATCAAATATCTATAGGGAGTGAACGGATCTAAACTCCTCGTGTCGATAAAATCCCCCTCTTGAATCTAACAATCAGGTCATTCACCTTCCAATTGATAAAGCTAAAATCCTAAACAGTCACTTTACTAATATCTCTACATCATCACCTAACCTTGAACTCCCTCAAACAGCACAACATTTCAACCCATTTTCACACTCATGTTTCCTCAAAAATCAAGCTTTTTAATCAATTTATCAGAAATGTTGATAAGAAATGTTCCCCATGTTAATGCATAAACATCGAATACTTTAGCGGACTTAATTTTGTAGCGGATGAGAACAAGCTTTCATGTGAG
>NW_018453062.1:0-391 GCF_002113885.1 Mizuhopecten yessoensis
CCCTGTAGCTGCCATTGGCGTAGGTATGCCCCACGAGCCCCAGTGTTTGCATTGTTCTGTGGGGTGAGAGAGATTTATTTAGCAATTGGTGAGATAGTTATCTCCGTGGAATCCGTTATTAAGAAGTCAACAGTTTAAACAGCGGGTTTACACTGAGGGGTTGTTCCTGGCTAAACTCACGGAGAACAGGCCATGATATTGGAATATTATCATTCACATAGACACTCTCTGGGATTAAGTACAGGAGATTTCACGCATTATCAGCGATAGGACAACAGGGAACAAGTCAGTGGGTGAGTGATTCAATTGTGTGCGTCATATAATATTAAATCGCCAATGTAGATTTATTAATTACTTTAATGTAGACATACACGTTGGAAAATTGACAATT
>NW_018453063.1:0-391 GCF_002113885.1 Mizuhopecten yessoensis
TGTGTACCCTTGATCAGTGTTAACGTCAGGAATACATGGTTTGTTTTCTGATGCCTTGATATTTGTGTGGTGCAGAACATTAAGTTCTATTTATAGTAACATGACCTACATCTCTGACCTCCAAACTTGAAAAACAATCACAAGAAAGCATTACATGACATTTTTTTGCATGTATTTTCTTTCGTGGTTTAAAGCCATTTAGATTGTTTCATGGTACAAACTTTCCTGGATTCCCCATATAAACAAATAGAAGGGAAGTATATTAACCAAATTCATTGTATTTATTTTCATGGTTTCATAGCAACAACGAAAACCTTGAATGTTTATACACAGCGAACATTTCATGTTATGCAGTATATTAAGTTGAGTGCTACTTCATTAATTGAGATAT
>NW_018453064.1:0-391 GCF_002113885.1 Mizuhopecten yessoensis
CCCAATGAATCTGGTAAGTACATTAAAAAAACACGAGCATAAAAAAAATGGTGAAAAGTGAGAAAAGTTTCTTAGATATTTAATAATATCCGGAAAAAACGAGGTTTAACATTGTATTCGGTTTAATCAAACATAACAATGGTTGTATATCATCTGACTGCAATGCTACGCTTCCATCATAACATTTACATTATAGCAGTCGTGTGACGTTGTAGCTACTATTGCCACTATTACAGGTTCCTACTGTTCTCTGTGGATCAAAGCAAGACTTCTAATGTAAGGTTGTACTTAAAATACTTTGGATGTTTTAACTAATCTTACGACATGTTTTTTTAGTTCTGCGATCAGGAAATGTATTTAGACCCATACATGTAGGTATATGGCTCGAACG
>NW_018453065.1:0-391 GCF_002113885.1 Mizuhopecten yessoensis
CATTGCTATTTGTGTAATGTGCCAAGATTATACACAAATCTAGCATAACGTTTAAAAAAACATGTTTACACTAACATATATGTTAATTTATGCAGCCACATATATATGCATACGGAAGACAACAACAGAATAGCGCAACACCTGGTCTATTCTAGAAGCACCGGATCTCTTTTTTTCCCGAAGTATGTTTATCTATTTTATATGGTTTGTTTTACGTTAAGGAAAAGTCACGATCATCATCGTCGTCTCCAACTTTATGATTTCAGTGTTCGTTTTGTTCTTTTAAAGTACCTTTTACGTGCATTGCTTTATCATTGCTTGTGTATCACTACTGAGTTTATACCATTACTATGTGACTGAAGATCCATAATAACAATATTTTCCCCGAGGG
>NW_018453066.1:0-391 GCF_002113885.1 Mizuhopecten yessoensis
TCTTTTGATCTTACTTTTAACCAGTTATATTGCCACTCATAAAAAAGTACAATAATATCATCAGACGCAGAAATTTAACGATTGCTGTAATATATATTCTTATTTCATGTAGAATGTGCAAAAACTTGAAAACCTTGAAAATGTTATAAACACATATTGTACGGGCCGTTTGCGAGTAAGGATAATTTAAATCGAATATATAGTACAATAGGGTTATCAATATGACTTGGAGTTGATCAATTATAATACATTAAGAAATCTCTGACAGAAGGATGCCTCAGTTTGTTTTCATAACAACGTAAAATACAAAGAGACAGCACTTACCAACCATCTAACAAAATTGAAGATTTGCCAATGGAAAACCCTGTTCTCGCGACCTAGTTTTCTGAGG
>NW_018453067.1:0-391 GCF_002113885.1 Mizuhopecten yessoensis
TTATGATTCGCATGGATTCGTATATCGTAGTTACCCTTCGTAATGATTCGTATGCAAGCATATGCCATTCGTTTTTGAACGTCAACCAATCGTTACAATTTGCTTTCATTTGTCATGGGATCATCCTCGATCGCTTGACATGCAAATTAGCTGATCACGACCTGATAACTTGCGTCCTCTCACGCCAGTTGATGAATGCTATGCGAAGACTTTCTGATTGGTTAATGTATTGAAATGAATTTTAACGAAAAAAAGACGAAACGTTTATTTCGCCACAAATTTTTCAATATGCTCAAAATTTTCTAATGAACAAGACTAATCGCAACGGACACAAAAGCTCACAAATGCATCCATACGAACACACCAACGATGTACAACGTACATATACTAA
>NW_018453068.1:0-391 GCF_002113885.1 Mizuhopecten yessoensis
GGTGACCACTGCAGCATCAAAACCTTCTTTTTAGCCTTTAGGCATATCGAAGTGGTTTATTGGTAGGAGTTGGGGCTATTTCTCAGCTAGGTGATTGGGTGCCGTAAGTCGTGAACAGGACAGGGCACGAGTCACAAAATTCACTTTCTTCGTCACTTGCAACCAATTAATAAACATAATCATCTACTCTAGTGTGTGTTGATCTGAAGGTTAAGGTATAAACTACCTGTCTCAAAGGTGTAATGGAAGATTGAATTAATATACATATATATATATACAATGCTCTGTGCTAATTGTTTAGAATTTTACATCGGACAAACTGGTTGTGTATTGCGTCAACTTGTGACACTGCACAATGCAGCAGACAAAAAGGTTTTTTTAACTGTAAATT
>NW_018453069.1:0-391 GCF_002113885.1 Mizuhopecten yessoensis
ATTAAGTATCCTCTGTATAGCTCATGCAGTTTAATTACCATATAGGTCACTCACATTTGTGTATGCTTATATTGACTCTAGTACCAGAGGCAAGGTTAATAGTATGACCCTTTCATTCGAAAATACATCCATCCTCTATCACAAGAAAATTCTTTTCAAATGGTCAGGGTGGGATATTGAAGCGGACGAATACCCAGTAGAATCGTTTTATATACTTTGCTGTCCGAATGCTGTTTGTAGTTTTCATTACATTAAAGTAAAACAACATTACAATATTGCTAAAATCGAAACACAACCAGATGGAAACCAAACTAAGGTTTGATATATATTTACGTTAGTTGTTAATATTTCTACCCTAGTTTTTTTCAATCTGTCCAGGTCTATTAACCTT
>NW_018453070.1:0-391 GCF_002113885.1 Mizuhopecten yessoensis
ACTCGCACAGAATGAAGAAAAATATGACATTGAAGGAAGTCGTTTTGTGCGTAACTCTTCGTGTCCCTCTGTTCACATTCTGATAAATCTTTTTCATGTAAACAATGATAGTTTCATACGGAAATTTACACCAATTGCATCAAAGGAGGAGGCATTCTCTTGCTGTACATTTCGTTAAACTTAAGACAATCATGCAACGAACATCGGCATCCTGTTTGTCGTCCAAACTGTTACGAACAAAACGTGTCTCAAGAAAAGTAACTGGGAAACCTAAAATCTAAATATAGATTGACCTAGATGGTGCCTGCAGTGGGTATTTTCCTCTGGCGGGTTAAAGACTGTGCAAACTTGTTTGATATTTTGCGTACTGGCTTGAATGACAACCGTGTCC
>NW_018453071.1:0-391 GCF_002113885.1 Mizuhopecten yessoensis
ACCTGCAAACTTCAATTCATAAAATGTTGAGTCTTATTACAAACGAAACGCGGAAAATTTCGTGATTTTCCATCTTTTTTGTTTATTGAACTTAAAGTTCGGTACAATTTAACAAAATAACTAAACGACCTTTGACCTTTCATTTCTGTCCTCAAATTTAACAGGTATAATTTGTTTAGAAATAGAAATATCTGAAATGGTCAGTGTGTGGACATTTTAAACAACTGTACGTTATTATGTACAATGATTTTCATTTTGTAGAAGTGCTAGACATACACCTAACATATTATGTGTTCAAATAATTCTACAGTAGTGAAGAGGGGAGATAACTATTGTTTTCGAAAACAATATATCACTACACGATGAGCACGGAGAGGGGAAACCAAAACGA
>NW_018453072.1:0-391 GCF_002113885.1 Mizuhopecten yessoensis
TACAGAGGAAATAGTGAAGAACAGGAGAAAGGTTACAACCATCATTGATAACGAAGAATGTACAAATAACGATTCATGGAATTGGTTCAGTGGTGGAAGTTTTGGGGACGGATTTCGCATGGTTAACTCAGATAGGGACACAATGTTTTCCATGAAAACTGTAGTGGTAACTAATCCAGATCAAATACAACTCATACCTCGTAACAGTGAAAACAAGACCATTCTGTTAATGAGGGAAGCTGGTTGCAGACCTGGGTATACTAACCTTGAAATATTTCAAATTGGAGACAAAATTGGGGGCACTGCTGCATTTCAAGAAGCGGTTGTTCCTGTTGGTGATTTGTATTTTGTCTCAAGTGATATTTATAGACAATATGACGTAGAATCTGTC
>NW_018453073.1:0-391 GCF_002113885.1 Mizuhopecten yessoensis
ATATTTTGGAGGTGGTGTTGAAATCTTGAATTTTCTCACTTTAATCGTGTGGTTTAATTCTTTCATTTCATTCTCTAACATATATAATCCCAGAAATATAATGCAATCACATTCTTCAATAAATCAATCACATTATCAGGTTTTAGTCAACTAATTTCATCCATTTCTTCCATTCATTTAGAAAACACTGTAGACAAGGATCACTTTCACCATATGAAATATATTTTTTTAACCACATAGTTTTCTTTTATTACATCAGCTAGAGTCATAACATAACAGAGATAATACCATGTATAGTTCTGGTTCTGTAGATATAGGATTTGATCAGAAGAAGAACTTCATTATCAATGCGATTGTAAATGCCTGTATTATTTACCAAACCAAATAACAA
>NW_018453074.1:0-391 GCF_002113885.1 Mizuhopecten yessoensis
AGAGGTAAAAAGTTTTAAAAAGTATTTCTTTGAACCAGAACATTTCAAAATCTGTACCAGGCATTTACATCATTTTTTAGTGTGGTATGTGGAAGGCGTAAAACTACATATTTTTCTCAAAAAACATTTTTGTCTCGGAGAACAACTTCCAGATTTTGGTAGGGGTCAAATTTTGAAAGAGCTATTTTGTGTAACAACCCATTAAAATTTTCTCCTCAAGTTCTACGAGGGCTAGTCTTCATATTTGATATGTGAGATGCTGAGATGTTTAATTTGGCTTTGAAAAATTTGGTTGACCTTGATCAACTTAAAAGTTATAGGAATCAAATAATAAACAAGAGGCCATTGGGCCTTAACAGTCACCTGATATATTTATACAGAGAGTTGATTT
>NW_018453075.1:0-391 GCF_002113885.1 Mizuhopecten yessoensis
TATTCAGTCAGCCTGTTGTCTATTTGGTGAATACACACGTGTTACCTGTTTACATTTGAAATACGGGAAAGGCGTGTGAGAGAACGTTGTACATGTCGATATTTCTAAGACGTTCACGATGGCCATCTTGAATAAAACAGGAATCAAATCGTTCGACATGCCTCTGCAACTGAAACAATCAGATGGTCTAAAAGTATCCTCTTACCAAATTTCTCATATTCATATATGTATCCAGAAAACAACAATTTCTTCAATCAGTTTACTTGATATTTTTGACAAAGGGAGGTCACCTTGAAGAAAATCAGAAAAAGCTATTTTTAGAATGAAAATCTCCTCACCAGAATATGTGTTTGCTTTAATGTGTTTATCGTCAGTTATTGATCAGTTATTT
>NW_018453076.1:0-391 GCF_002113885.1 Mizuhopecten yessoensis
GTACTGATGATGTAGTAAAAACCCACAGCTTTATATAAAATCTCTAGTAACAACAAATTAACACCACGACAACTTTAACAGAAATCGTGTGGTAAGGGAAAGAATACACGGTACAGGAATTGGATGACCAATTTAGTCACGTGATTTTATTTTATTCATTGCATCAGTTCTTACCTTAAGCGGGCCATTTATAACTTACCTTGTTTGTGTCCCCCGAGACGTAATAATACCAATACATGGAGGTACCCGACAGGTGCAGCTACAGGTAGAAACAATAAAACAAAAAGTTACCATACACTGACACGTATATAAAAAAAAATATACTAACGTTTATCATAAGTACAAGGACCTGTGTATAGTAAACCATCACCACGTTTATAGTAAGTATAAT
>NW_018453077.1:0-391 GCF_002113885.1 Mizuhopecten yessoensis
ATGTTTATGCATGAACGGCATATTTCAATGTTCATGCCGATTTGCGGTTATACCGGCATGAACATTGAAAGAATGCCGTTCAGTCATCATCTTACATATAAAAATGACCGTCAGCTTACTATGCTGAATTATTATATTTGCTTTGAATAAGTTTTGAGTAAGTCCTAATTCTTTTGGAAAATTTGATAACCTCCAAATAGATTATAAGGAATAAAGTATATATCCATACACATTTTCAATATACAAAATTAGTCTCTTACCTCCTGTCTGACATGTATCATGTCTGACGCCGAGTAGAATAGCTAATACTGCTATAACTAGTATTCCCAACACAACGAGAAAACAAAGAATCTTGACACGCCTTTTGTATTGTTTGCTCGTCCATGTATAT
>NW_018453078.1:0-391 GCF_002113885.1 Mizuhopecten yessoensis
GTATTTACGACAGGTTTTGTTTAGTGGGACCCTTCACCAAATACTTTTTGGTTTAACAATACATATTTTACCCTCAACCTTCATCAATAACATCCCATAATAACCACTTGTAAAAATATGTATCTTTATGCGTAATGATCAAATCATTTTTTGATTTTTTTCTTCATAACACACAGCCAGCTATTTGTCTGTGGCTGGAGTTTGTGTATGCCATCTTGGTCCTAATTTAGGGTTTAATATTCCATGTTTAAAAATTCCCAACCAAATATAGTACAAAAAATAAAGGTAATGCTTATCTCACCCAGCACACCAAAGTGTGTAATGTTATATCATATTCCATACAGTTACTTTGTACCCTTTTATAACATCATTGTAAGTTTAACGATAGTTT
>NW_018453079.1:0-391 GCF_002113885.1 Mizuhopecten yessoensis
AAAACATCCCTTCTAGGTGGTAATTTATTATATTTATTTCTATTATATTGTATACAAATGTTCCTTTTTGAAAATCTACAACACACTGTATATAATAGCTATGCACATACAACAATAAAGCACTGTGCTTGCATCAAAGCAAAACTTGACATGAAGAAATATAGAGGCTTAATAATAACACAGCATATAACAGTGAAATATAACAGTCAACAAGATAATAAATTAAAACATAAACAATTAAACAAAAATAGTAACCATGACAAAAAGCACAACATCATTATGATTGACATCTTATTTGGTTAGCACATAGCAAGTTGAGGTTTTGACTGTATGAATGTGTTTTTGATGCTTATCCAGTACACAATATGGCCAATATCTGTAAAACTCATTA
>NW_018453080.1:0-391 GCF_002113885.1 Mizuhopecten yessoensis
AAACGGTGTCCTAATGCAACTGTTTTATATGGATCAAATTGCATCGAAAATTGTCCCTTAGATAAATCCCTGATATATAAAAAGGAGGACAACGGGAATTATATAATCGTGTGTGTAGATAAGTGCCCAGGGACAACCTTCACAAGAGGGAAGAATTGTTATGACCAGTGTCCAGAACCCTTAGCTTCTTATTTGCCGAACCGCACGTGTTTAGAGCAATGTCCAAAACACAGTAGATTTCGTTATCAATTTCGAACGAACGGTAATAATTTTGCTTACAGATGCAAGTCATCATGTGACAAAAATATTTTCGATAGCACTAGTTGTGTGGATGTTTGTCCCCCTGAAACCCCCTTGGTATTAGGACAAACTTGTGTTTCGAAATGCCCAG
>NW_018453081.1:0-391 GCF_002113885.1 Mizuhopecten yessoensis
CGAAAAGTTTCACTGATGTAACATGTACTATTCTTATATCTACTTAAACTTTTGTTTAAATTATTACATGTCCGACAAAGAACCGGGACTTTATATAAATCCATACTTATGTATTCAAAATCTAAAGCACTCTGTGCAAATCACATCCACTTAACTCATTCGAAAATGTTCACAAAAATTATAATCCTTAAGAGAATACTTCTGTCCCAAAGGAAGAGCCTATTTGTGTCACTTGTTATATCGGTTTCATTGATGACGACACAATTGTATTAGGTCACGATCGTCTTTCCGTGTTAAGGATATTATACTTGACTGTGATGCTTTTATTCACTATTTCACCTGAAACCTATTCCGTCTTTTCGTATTGCAGAGTTATCTGCTCTTGTGAACA
>NW_018453082.1:0-391 GCF_002113885.1 Mizuhopecten yessoensis
AGCCTTGTGTCACTTCACTGTACCCCAACTCTAATGGTACCATACCTATAGTTCTTATGCATTATTTATCGACATACACATAATAACCTAGCTTGTACATATATTTGTTTTTAATTTTAAAACTCTAGATAAATAATGTAAAACTCAAGATATCAATTCCTTTCCAGTATATTTTATTGTCTTGGACATGCATGACTTAGATGCTGACAAAGTCAATGGACTAAGAAAGGTAGGGTTGGTCTAGCACTGTACTTTCAGTGAAACTAACCTAAATGCAAAAAATTAAAGTCGAAGCTGTCGCCAGAAAAGCAACACCTTAGTCTCGTTTCCATTTCGTGGCGGCGAGTCAAAACAAGAGGCCCAATGGGCCTGCATCGCTCACCTGGTATAA
>NW_018453083.1:0-391 GCF_002113885.1 Mizuhopecten yessoensis
CAACTTTGCCGCAAACAGTTACTATAAATAAAACAAAAGACATAAATATAATTAACTGGTTTTTAATGAATAATTCAACAAATCAATTGATTAAAACTATTTAGATCCTGTACAAAAAAGTAGATAGGATTAGAGGAGGAATATGCATGGCAATTTCACGAAAATACAGGTGGATAATTTAGTGCCTGGAAAATGCTTTAGTTGTTTTCCATATAAATGGTTTCTACTGTATCCACTTGGAATCGATGAAAATATGCCTTGGAAACAGGCACATAATATTTACATGAGTCCTACCAGATTTTCCAGATAAAGTCTCAAGTGACCTATTGCGATCGCCTTTTGTCCTGCGGCGTCCGTCGTGCGTCCGTAAACAATTTACATTTTCGACTTC
>NW_018453084.1:0-391 GCF_002113885.1 Mizuhopecten yessoensis
AAGCTGTGTCATTCAAATAGATCATAAATACCATACAAAAGCAGTCCAATGCTTAATTATTATCCAGAACTACTCTTGGGTGTCTATGATTATGTATACAGTACAGCCCTTGTTATATAAATGTACAGTACATGTACAGCCCCTGTTATATACATGTACAGTACAGCCCCTATTATATACATGTATAGTACAGCCCCTGTTATATACATGTATAGTACAACCCCTGTTATGTACATGTATAGTACAGTCCCTGTTATATACTTGTACAGTACAGCCCCTGTTATACATGTACAGTACAGCCCCTGTTATTTACATGTATAGTACAGTCCCTGTTGTATACATGTATTGTACAGTCCCTGTTATATACATGTATAGTACAGACCCTGTTATA
>NW_018453085.1:0-392 GCF_002113885.1 Mizuhopecten yessoensis
GGATAAAATATATACCGAAAAGTGTTATTTCCCTATATAAACTATGTTAAACTTTACCCCCTCCCTAAGGGAGAACGGATAGCTCGCGGGTCCTGAAATTTACAATTTAAAAAACGCCCCTGATGATTTTCTTTCCATGCAGAGAAAATGAATGTAGTACCTCTGAGTCTGGAAGTGAAAAATTTGGAAATATTGGTTAATTTTCCATTTGGGGCCCCGCCCTGGCCCCTAGGGTTTGGGTAGGAATTTCAATTTTACAATTTGAAACCATCTCCCTCCAAGGATAATTCTCACCAAGTAAAAATAATTTCCTACAAAAAGTTGTCAAAATATAACCAAAAGTAGTTTTTCCCTAAATAAACTATAGTAAACTTTACCCCTCCCCAAGGGAG
>NW_018453086.1:0-392 GCF_002113885.1 Mizuhopecten yessoensis
CAACATGTAACAGACACTGTTACCAGGAACACAGTTAGTGTGATACAATGTTAACACCACAACATGTAACTGTCAGTATATAGCATTAACCCTACAACATGTAACAGACACTGTTACCAGGAACACAGTAAGTGTGATACAGTGTTAACACCACAACATGTAACTGTCAGTATATAGCATTAACCCTACAACATNACACAGTAAGTGTGATACAGTGTTAACACCACAACATGTAACTGTCAGTATATAGCATTAAAACTACAACATGTAACAGACACTGCTGCCAGGAACACAGTAAGTGTAATACATTGTTAACACCACAACATGTAACTGTCAGTATATAGCAGTAGCCCTACAACATGTAACAGACACTGTTACCAGGAACACAGTAA
>NW_018453087.1:0-392 GCF_002113885.1 Mizuhopecten yessoensis
TGGTACTAATACCATTACAGTACCAATACACTTACAATACCAATATCCCAACAGTACCAATACCTTAATGGTACCAATACCCTTACAGTACCAATACCTTAATAGTACCAATACCTTATGGTACCAATACCCTTACAATGCCAATACCCTAATAGTACCAATACCCTTACAGTACCAATACCATTACAGTACCAATACCTGTTTGGCACCAATACCCTTACAGTACCAATACCTTAATGGTACCAATACCATTACAGTACCAATACCATAACAGTACCAAAACCCTTACAGTACCAATACCCTAACAGTATCAATACCTTACAAGTACCAATACCCTTATAATACTTATACCCTAATAGTACCAATACCCTAACAGTACCAATACCCTTACA
>NW_018453088.1:0-392 GCF_002113885.1 Mizuhopecten yessoensis
ACTTAAACAACTTATACACCTTAAACAACTTATACACCTTGTACAACTTATAAACTTATACAACTTATACAACTTATACACCTCATACAATTTATACAACTTATACAACTTATACAACTTAAGCAACTTATACAACGTATACAACTTATACCCCTTATACACCTTATACAACTTATACACCTTATACAACTTATACANTACACCTTATACAACTTATACAACTTATACAACTTATACAACTTATACACCTTATACAACTTATACAACTGATACAACTTATACAACTTATACACCTCATACAATTTATACAACTTATACAACTTATACACCTCATACAATTTATGCAACTTATACAACTTATACAACTTATACAACTTATACAACGTATACAA
>NW_018453089.1:0-392 GCF_002113885.1 Mizuhopecten yessoensis
TGTAAAACCTTAATAATGCGCGTTAATACAAAATTTCTCAAAAATAGATAATTAGTCCTAATATACAATACTGAATTGAAAAAAGGTAAATTGTAGGTTTTGGAACATCAGTTTAATACACTTCTCAAAAATGCAAAATTAACCATCAAAATATGAAGTGAAAAACATAAAAATGCAGGTTTGAAACATTAGTTTTATACGCAACCCATCAATAAATGCAAACAAAAAGGCCTCAACATGCAATTATGAGGGTAAAACCTTGATTTTGGCCGTTGAACAGTTTAATACAGAATTTCTCAAAATGCAAAAATATGCCTAAAAATGCAATTCTGAGGTCAAAATCGTACAATTTTACATTCTGAAACATCATTTCAATACACAACTTCTTAAAA
>NW_018453090.1:0-392 GCF_002113885.1 Mizuhopecten yessoensis
TTCAGCCCTGTAGGTCTCGTACCATGATCAGCCCTGTAGGTCTCGCCCCATGATCAGCCCTGTAGGTCTCGTACCATATTCAGCCCGGTAGGTCTCGTACCATATTCAGCCCTGTACGTCTCGCACATATTCAGCCCTGTAGGTCTCGTCCATTGATCAGCTCGGTATATCTCGCCCCAAGATCAACCCTGTCGTTCGCTCCGTTAGAAGTCTGTATATATCGCCCCAAAATCAACTCTGTCGTATCGCCCAATTAGAAATAAAAAAGATCTCACCCCACGATCAACCCTGTCGTATCGCCTCATTATAAGCCCTGTTGATCTCGCCCAATGATCTGCCCTGTATACCTCACCCCACGATCAACCCTGTCGTATCGCCTCATTATAAGTCCT
>NW_018453091.1:0-392 GCF_002113885.1 Mizuhopecten yessoensis
GTATTCTCCTGTACGGAGCTCGAGATTCCATCAGTCGTTTGAATTTTCCTGTACGAGTTCCAGATTCCACCAGTCGTTTGTATCTCCTGTACGGAGTTAGAGATTCCACCAGTCGTGTGTATCTCCTGTAGGGAGTTACAGATTCCAACAGTCGTTTGTATACCTGTACGGAGTTCCAGACTCCACCAGTCGTTTGTATCTGCTGTACGGAGTTCCAGATTCCATCTGTCGTTTGTATTCTCCTGTACGGAATTCCAGATTCCACCAGTCGTTTGTATCTCCTGTATGGAGTTACAGATTCCATCTGTCGTTTGCATTCTCCTGTACGGAGTTCTAGATTTCATCTTTCGTTTGTATTCTCCTGTACGGAGTTCCATATTCCACCATTCGTT
>NW_018453092.1:0-392 GCF_002113885.1 Mizuhopecten yessoensis
TATGTATATATTTTGAATAGAGTAACGACACCCCTTAATGAATATATATATATATAGAATAGAGTTACGACACCCCTTAATGAATATGTATACATCTAGAATAGAGTTACAATACCCCTTAATGAATATATATACATCTAGAATAGAATTACGACCCCCCCCCCCTAAATGAATATGTACACATCTAGAATAGAGTTACGACATCCCTTAATGAATATGTATACATCTAGAATATAATTACAACACCCATTTAATGAATATGTATATATTTTGAATAGAGTAACGACCCCCCTTAATGAATATGTATACATCTAGAATAGAATTAGGACACCCCTTAATGAATATTGACACATCTAGAATAGAGTTACGACCCCCCTTAATGAATATGTATA
>NW_018453093.1:0-392 GCF_002113885.1 Mizuhopecten yessoensis
AACTACACAGCGCTTGGTGTTGTTAAAATGATATCCTTAACTACACAGCGCTATTTGTCGTAAATATGCTATCCTTAACTAAATAGCGCTTGGTGTTATCAATCAGATATCCTTAACTACACAGCGCTAGGTATTGTAAATATGATATCCTTAACTACACAGCGCTAGGTGTCGTAAATATGATGACCTTAACTACACAGCGGTGGGTGTTGTAAATATGATATCCTTAACTACATAATGCTAGGTAATGTAAATATGGTCTTCTAACCACATAGTGCTGCATGTCGGTGTTTTAACGGTGATCAAATTAAGTACATAGCCCTATGTGTTGTAAATATGACCTAAAATACATAGCACTGGGTGTTATGATTAAGATATCCTTAACTACACAG
>NW_018453094.1:0-392 GCF_002113885.1 Mizuhopecten yessoensis
ACCATGTATACTGATCTGTGGAGTAAACCATGTATACCGATCTGTTGAGTAAACAATGTATAGTGATCTGTGGAGTAAACCATGTATAGTGATCTGTGAAGTAAACCACGTAAAATGATCTGTAGTGCTAACCACCCGTAGTAATCTGTAGAGCAAACCACGTATACAGATCTTTAGAGTAAATCATGTATATTGATCTGTGGAGTAAACCATGTATACTGATCTGTGGAGTAAACCATGCTTACTGATCCGTGGAGTAAACCAAGCTTACTGATCTGTTGAGTAAACCCTGTATACTGATCTGTGGAGTAAACCATTTATACAGATCTTTAGAGTAAACCACGTAAACTGATCTGTAAAGTAAACCATGTAGACTGATCTGTAAAGTAAAC
>NW_018453095.1:0-392 GCF_002113885.1 Mizuhopecten yessoensis
CTGTTACATAAACTTAAAGCATATGGTGTATCGTCCTCAGCCTTACAGTTTTTCAGATCGTACCTCACTGAAAGATTACAAGCAGTAAGTTTTTCCGGTGTGTTATCAAGTTTTCAACCAATAAATATTGGTGTACCCCAGGGCTCAATTTTAGGGCCACTACTTTTCATTTTAAACATTAACGATTACCCTAAGTGTTTAAAACATTCTACAGTTATGATGTATGCAGACGATATGTCACAAAGTATAAAGAGTAAACAGCAATGAGTATGGGAGAAAAAATGTCAGAAGATCTTGAATGTACAGTTAAATGGATGAAGGCAAAAAAACTAAGCCTTAACTTAACAAAAAACCAAATGTATGATGATAGGGTCCTCTCAAAAGCTCGCAAA
>NW_018453096.1:0-392 GCF_002113885.1 Mizuhopecten yessoensis
ATGATACAGTATATGTATGTGACATGGTACAGTACAGGTATGGTAAATGGTATATTCTATGTATGTGACATGGTACAGTATATGTATGTGGCATGGTATATTATATGTATGTGGCATGGTACAGTATATATATGTGACATGGTACAGTATATGTATGTGACATGGTACAGTATATGTATGTGACATGGTACAGTATATGTATGNGCATGGTACAGTATATGTATGTGATATGGTACAGTTTATGTATGTGACATGGTACAGTATATGTATGTGACATGGTACAGTATATATATGGTAGATGGTACAGTATATATATGGTACATGGTACAGTTTATGTATGTGACATTGTACCGTATATATATGTGGCATGGTACAGTATATGTATGTGACAT
>NW_018453097.1:0-392 GCF_002113885.1 Mizuhopecten yessoensis
ACTAGAAATGTTTACTGTTATATTGTAAGGTATGAAGTGTTACAGGACTAGACATGTTAACTGTTATATTGTAAAGTATGTAGTGTTACAGGACTAGAAATGTTTACTGTTAGATTGTAAGGTATGTAGTGTTACAGGACTAGAAATGTTTACTGTTAGATTGTAAGGTATGTAGTGTTACAGGACTAGAAATGTTTNAAGATTGTATGGTATGTAGTGTTACAGGACTAGAAATGTTCACTGTTAGATTGTAAGGTATATAGTGTTACTGGACTAAAAATGTTTACTGTGATATTGTAAGGTATGTAGTGTTACAGAAATAGAAATGTTTACTGTGAAATTGTAAAGTATGTAGTGTTACTGGACTAGAAATGTTCACTGTTATATTGTAA
>NW_018453098.1:0-392 GCF_002113885.1 Mizuhopecten yessoensis
TCATCTAAACTCTTTGCTTGACAAAGGAAACAGACGTTTTCGAAAACGCGCAATATAGGTTCCCAATAACTGTTTGTACTTGCATTAAATATTAATGTCACTCATAAAGTGGTTGATGTATGGATGTACGACTTACGTCTGATGAAATGCTTCTGGCATATGACAATTATATTTGAGCAGGAACCGGTAACTGATATCTTATTAGTTAGTAAAGGTTCATCACCATTTTAGTTTGACCTTATCACTTTTCACTTTCGTATGCATGTCTCCACGAGTCCGGATTTCGTCTCCGGTATTCTTTCTCTTTGTCTTTTTGTTTTGATGCGGTGATGTGTTTTCATTTGATCTGACATATTTTATCTATTACCAATCTGCAATCACCTGTCTGTGTC
>NW_018453099.1:0-118 GCF_002113885.1 Mizuhopecten yessoensis
ACTGTAGTGTATGGTGATACTGGTCTAAACTACTGTAGTGTATGGATACTGGTCTATACTATTGTAGTGTATGGTGATACTGGTCTTTACTACTGTAGTGTATGGTGATACTGATCTA
>NW_018453099.1:213-392 GCF_002113885.1 Mizuhopecten yessoensis
TACTACTGTAGTGTATGGTGATACTGATCTATACTACTGTAGTGTATGGTGATACTGGTCTATACTACTGTAGTGTATGGTGATACTGGTCTATACACTGTAGTGTATGGATACTGGTCTATACTACTGTAGTATATGGTGATACTGGTCTTTACTACTGTAGTGTATGGTGATACTGA
>NW_018453100.1:0-392 GCF_002113885.1 Mizuhopecten yessoensis
TAAACTCTTGGCCCTTATCGGTACGGATCCGACTAGGTTGTCTCCTTTCATATAAAATGTCTGGTAGTGCATTTGTCACAGACACCCCTTTCTTGTCTTTTAGCGGCCTCATCCACAGATACTTAGAGAACACGTCTATCACCACGAGTACGTAGGAATTACCGTTGTTTTCACTTTTGAACTTGACCATGTCCATGAGATCTGCAGACCATTGGTCGTCGATCCCGGTCATTACGATCCTAATTCGTTTGAATGGACGTCGGAGGGATCTCTGAAGGCTGTAAGGCTCTTGTCGTTGTAGCCATTTTCTTATCTTATATTTGCTGATGACGTATTTCCCGGCTTTTCGTACATATCTATACAGTTTGTCTGGTCCAGAGAAACTCCCAGCA
>NW_018453101.1:0-392 GCF_002113885.1 Mizuhopecten yessoensis
TCACACATTGTGTGACATAGTGATACACATCCCCTCCACTCACATATTGTGTGATAGAGTGATGCACATCCCCTCCACTCACACATTGTGTGACATAGTGATACACATCCCCTACACTCACACATTGTGTGACATAGTGACACACATCCCCTCCACTCACATATTGTGTGATAGAGTGATGCACATCCCATCCACTCACACATTGTGTGACATAGTCATCCATATCCCCTCCACTCACACATTGTGTGGCAGTGATGATACACATCCCCTACACTCACACATTGTGTGAAATAGTGATACATATCCCCTCCACTCACACTTTGTGTGACATAGTGATACACTTCCCGTCCACTCACACATTGTGTGACATAGTGATACACATCCCCTACACT
>NW_018453102.1:0-392 GCF_002113885.1 Mizuhopecten yessoensis
GGTGACAGGGATATTATACCCAAGGGAGTGACAGAGAAATCATACTCTAGGATGTGACAGAGGCATCATATCCTAGGGTGTGACAGGAAATCATACCCTAGGGAGTGACAGAGAAATCATACCCTAGGGTGTGACAGGAAATCATACCTTAAGGAGTGACAGAGAAATCATACCCTAGGGTGTGACAGAGAAATCATACCCTAGGATGTGACAGAAAAATCATACCCTAGGGATTGACAGAGAAATCATACCCTAGGGTGTGACAGAGAAATCATACCCTAGGGGTGACAGGGATATTATACCCAAGGGGATTACAGAGAAATCATACCCTAGGATGTGACAGAGGAATCATATCCTAGGGTGTGACAGGAAATCATACCCTAGGGAGTGAC
>NW_018453103.1:0-392 GCF_002113885.1 Mizuhopecten yessoensis
TCATGTGATACACTGGTGTTTGTTACCCTACGACTGTTGACTGGTTATGTGATACACTGGTGCTTGCTACCCTACAACTGTTGACTGGTCATGTGATACACTGGTGTTTGTTACCCTTCAACTGTTGACTGGTCATGTGATACACTGGTGCTTGCTAACCTACAACTGTCAACTGGTCATGTGATACCCTGGTGTTTGTTAACCTACAACTGTTGACTGGTCATGTGATACACTGGAGTTTACTACCCTACAACTGTCGACTGGTCATGTGATACACTGGTGTTTACTACCCTACAACTGTCGACTGGTTATGTGATACACTGGTGCTTGCTACCCTACAACTGTCAACTGGTCATGTGATACACTGGTGTTTACTACCCTACGACTGTTGA
>NW_018453104.1:0-392 GCF_002113885.1 Mizuhopecten yessoensis
AGTCTTTTAAGAGGAAAATATGGTTATACAACAGAGCAGATATTTAAAATCTTAAAACAGAGGTAGGAAGGTAAATTGGATAGATTTGTTTTCTCATGCGGATAATGTAAGCGAAAAATGTAAACTGTTCACTGACAAAAATAATTTCTATTTTAGAAAAACATATTCCTAAAATAATTGTTACTGTAAATAAAAACGACAAACCATGGATGAACGGAGATATGAGAAAAGAAATTAAACGTTAAGCATAAGGAAACATTTTATCAGAGTTAAAACCCCATTGTCTGAAGCTAAATTTAAACGTGCACGAAACAAAGGAAATAATATGCTTAAACATGCAAGAGCACCTTTTTTTTATACAAATGTAGATGGACTTATCAATGATAGTTCAG
>NW_018453105.1:0-392 GCF_002113885.1 Mizuhopecten yessoensis
ATTTAGATTGTACATCATTAAGTTAGCCATGCATAGATTATTTAGTTGGTACGTCATTAAGTTGGGTCTTGAATTTATGATTTAGACTGTGTTTTGTAAAATTCAATGCTAATTGAAGTTTACTGGTATAATAAGGTAGATTAAGTCGTAGAATTGATTTTTTCGTCCTTAAGTATTTCTCAGTGTATCTTTTACCATTTTTTCTTTGATTTACTGATCATTTTCATATGTATTTCATCATTTTATAGCATTAATCATACCATAAAATAATCAACACAGCATTTAACGATCTTCTGCGGAGGAAGAAAGTATGTTGTTTGTTTTTGATTTGCCCAGGCTTGGCGAGAATCGCTATGAATGATGTACACAGCATCCAAAAACAGAACACAAAA
>NW_018453106.1:0-392 GCF_002113885.1 Mizuhopecten yessoensis
CAATTATACAAATTGCCAGTATAAACACTAGCTGTCAACAATTATGCAAAATGTCAGTATAAACACTATATAGCTAGCTGTCAACAATTATACAAATTGTCAGTATAAACACTAGCTGTCAACAATTATAAAAATTGCCAGTATAAACACTAGCTGTCAACAATTATACCAAGTGTGAGTATAAAACACTAGCTGTCAACAATTATACCAAGTGTGAGTATAAACAGTGTCAACAGTTATATAAATCATCAGTATAAATGCTGTCAACAATTATACAAATTGTCAGTATAAACACAAGCTGTCAACAATTATACAAATTGTCATATAAACACTAGCTGTCAACAATAATACAAATTGTCATATAAACACTAACTGTCAACAATTATACCAAG
>NW_018453107.1:0-392 GCF_002113885.1 Mizuhopecten yessoensis
GGTCTTGTATTTGGAGGTAGCGCAGGGAGGATTGTTTTTCCAGATCGTTGGTTGCTGATTTTAGCATCCGTTTCCATGTTGATTTTTTAGGAGGATCTTCGAGAATGGACCACGCTGTTGGGAGGCTGTACTTGCCGAGGAGTTGCGCCGCCCTTGAGGCGAAGCATGAGCTGTCTTGGCTGTTCATCAAGAGTGATCTGCGAAGGATGGCATATTCGACAGCTTCTGCGTTTCTATCAATGTTGACGAGGAAAGTCATGATGTTCTTCTCCAGGGTTATGCTGATTGGTTCAGCGCCAATTTTCAGCGCCAATTAGCTGTGCTGGCTGTTGCCGTTGATAATCCCAGGAGTTGCTTCAGTATCTTCCTGTGTGCCTTTTCGATGTTTTCCC
>NW_018453108.1:0-392 GCF_002113885.1 Mizuhopecten yessoensis
CTACCTACCAAACACCTTGTTGGAGTGCTTAACATGTACTACCTACCAAACACTTTGTTGGAGTGCCTAACATGTACTACCTAACACCTTGTTGTAGTGCCTAACATGTGCTACCAAACACCTTGTAGTAGTGCCTAACATGTGCTACCAAACACCTTGTTGTAGTGCCTAACATGTGCTACCAAACACCTTGTAGTAGGGCCTAACATGTGCTACCAAACACCTTGTTGTAGTGCCTAACATGTACTACCTACCAAACACCTTGTTGGAGTGCCTAACATGTACTACCTACCTAACACCTTGTAGTAGTGCCTAACATGTACTACCTACCTAACACCTTGTTGGACTGCTTAACATGTACTACCAAACACCTTGTTGTAGTGCCTAACATG
>NW_018453109.1:0-392 GCF_002113885.1 Mizuhopecten yessoensis
ACATGTCCGTGACGTGATAACAACGTGACACAACACAATATATTATAAAGTCACGTTACACATGTCCGTGACGTGATGACAATGTGACACAAGACAATTTATTATAAAGTCACGTTACACATGTCCGTGACGTGATGACAACGTGACACAAGACAATATAACACAAAGTCACGTTACACAAGTCGTGACGTGTAACTACGTGACACAAGACACTATAGTACAAAGTCCCGTGACACAAGTCCGTGACTTGATGACAATTTGACAAAAGACAATATATTACAAAGTCACGTTACACATGTCCGTGACGTGTAACAACGTGACACAGCACAATATATTATAGTCACGTTACACATGCCCGTGACGTGATGACAATATGACACAAGACAACATAT
>NW_018453110.1:0-392 GCF_002113885.1 Mizuhopecten yessoensis
AACCCTGACGATCGTTAGTTTAATCAAAACAAAAAAGAGATTATAATTGATCATATGTAACATAATGACTACCAATATAGAGTACGAAAGCAGCTATTTAAAAATGAGTAAAATAATGCAGAAATCTAAACAAAGTGAGTATATACCTCACCGTAGGGCCATTTCGTCTATCTAACATATACCTCACCGTAGGGCCATTTCATCTATCTAACATATACCTCANACGTAGGGCCATTTCATCTTTCTAACATATACCTCACCGTAGGGCCATTTCGTCTATCTAACATATACCTCACCGTAGGACCATCCCGTCTATCTAATATATACCTCACCGTAGGGCCATTAATTCTAATTTAAAGGGAAACTCACGACAGATCCTCTAAACCACACAT
>NW_018453111.1:0-392 GCF_002113885.1 Mizuhopecten yessoensis
TATCAGAAAGAAGGGCGTGGAACGTTTGGTAAGAATTGTACAGCTTTTAAAAATTGTATACACTGTACGCTGGCTTTTTATCCCGGAGAGTGTCGATTGTCTTCTCAAATGGATCTTGAAAACCCACACAAACTCTTCTCAAAACACCGATTACAACCGGAAGTAAATATTATGAATCTTGGTCATTAAAACGTTTTGAACCATATCAAAGGGCTTTCCTTCAAAACGCCTTATTGACCCTGACGACAACCAAACTTTTCGCGCTCTTTTACAAATCGGATTTGTGTGTTAACAGCCGACAGCGTTCAGGAACTTCAAGAGCAATGTCAGATAAATAAAAGCCCATGCCAGTGAGAGTCAATTTTACGGAGACAGGGGCATTTTTCGATCAC
>NW_018453112.1:0-392 GCF_002113885.1 Mizuhopecten yessoensis
GTCGTCCCATTTCTCCCGTGTAATCCTATGTTCTCCACGTCGTCCAATTTCTCCAGTGTAATCCGATGTTCTCCACGTTGTCCCATTTCTTCCGTGTAATCCGATGTTCTCCACGTTGTCCCATTTCTCCTGTGTCATCCTATATTCTCCACGTCGTCCCATTTCTCCTCTGTCATCCTATGTTCTCCACGTCGTCCCATTTCCCCTGTGTCATCTTATATTCTCCACGTCGTCCCATTTCTCCTCTGTCATCCTATGTTATCCACGTCGTCCCATTTCTCCTGTGTCATCCCATGTTCTCCACGTCGTCCCATTTTTCCTGTGTCATCCTATGTTCTCCACGTTGCCCCATTTCTCCTGTGTCATCCTATGTTCTCCACGTTGTCCCATTT
>NW_018453113.1:0-392 GCF_002113885.1 Mizuhopecten yessoensis
CAGTTCAACAGCAATCAGATATTACTATCTATATAAAGATAGACTGCGCAGTTCAATAGCAATCAGATATAACTTTATATATAAAGAAAGGCTGTGAAGTTCAATAGCAATCAGATATAATTCTGTATATAAAGGTAGACAGCGCAGTTCAATAGCAATCAGATATAAATTATATATAAAGGTAGACAGTGCAGTTCAATAGAAATCAGATATAACTATGTATATAAAGGTAGACTGCGCAGTTCAATAGCAATCAGATATAACTATTTGTATAAACGTAGACTGTGCAGTTCAACAGCAATCATGTATAATTCTGTATATAAAGGTAGACTGCGCAGTTAAATAGTAATCAGATATAAACTATATATAAAGGTAGACAGTGCAGTTCAATA
>NW_018453114.1:0-392 GCF_002113885.1 Mizuhopecten yessoensis
TAGCATATGTGTATTTCATACATTTGTAACTAACCCTGTGATTAACCCGACTGACTTGAAGCAAATTGCACCAGGGGGAGTAGGGGGACGGGGAGACATGTTGTGACACAGACACTAAATGAAAAAGACGGCTACGCATACTTACTTTTAACCCACGCATGCGCGTAAATACATGCATCTCAGGCGGCTCATCAGCAATGTCGTTGATAAACAAAGAAACACTTCGTCTGACCGGTTTTCCTTTGCATTGAAGTGACTAGACTTGCACAAGCCTAGCTTTCGTGAAGACACAGATGTTTTCTTGTTGAAAGAGTAACCAATACATATTGGTAGACCTTTGAGTCAATCATGAAACTTGTTTGTGATGAGGTCAAAACTGGTAACATTTACTC
>NW_018453115.1:0-392 GCF_002113885.1 Mizuhopecten yessoensis
AAGAGTTGCTATTTTTAATTGAGATTCTGTTTTAATATTGGTGCAAGGCATATCTTGATACCTGCAGTATATTATGAAACTAAGACCCCCGCGCGATAATATCCGGGCCAACAAGAGTGATTAATATAAGTTGAAATAACTTGTTTCATAATTTTTGTAAAATAGATAAAGTTGATAAGATAAGTATATTATGAAACACTTGATAAATAAAATATGTATGTTTTTCACGACCCCGTGATAGTGGTTTCTGTTCATTTCAGCAATAACCGTACTACCTTGAGTGGTACCGGAATCTACCGTCTGACAATACTTCATTTTGTCGTATGTCGTGGTCAGGCTACTCTGTTTAATTCCGGGGCAAGCTTGCACAAGTAGCACGTGGGGTGGAATTC
>NW_018453116.1:0-148 GCF_002113885.1 Mizuhopecten yessoensis
TAAAAGCCCTAATGAAGTTCAGATGATACCCTGTATGGTCAGGCAGTAGCTGGGACATCTTTGCTATGGCTGATTGTGTATCTGGCTTATTGAGAGTGCGGAGGTACTTGTACACTCCGCAGATGACCTTGAAGGGTATATCGATACA
>NW_018453116.1:284-392 GCF_002113885.1 Mizuhopecten yessoensis
TCACTCAGCCCTTTCCACGTTGTTGCCTGAAAGTTCGAAAAACAGTTGTATTTTTTGGTCACAGCTTCTCCTCTCGTAATTGCGATAAGGTGGTGTGCAAATTTACTG
>NW_018453117.1:0-392 GCF_002113885.1 Mizuhopecten yessoensis
AGACGATAACCCATTTCCAAATTACTTAGAACAAACATATGATGTGGAACTGGGTTATCGTCTGGGTTTAGAAAAAAAATTAGTCATAACATTTTGTTTATTTTGAATATCAAAAAAATGAACTATGGAACGATTTCTCTGATTGGCCAGTGCATTTACCATTGTAACGCGTTAGAAGTGACTTTTAACGCGTTAAATGCACTTTTAACGCGTTAAATGCACTTTTAACGCGTTAAATGCACTTTTAACGCGTTAAAANAGGCAGTTCTAACGCGTTACTGTATATCGTTTCTGGCCCGAACCGCCACTCATGCATATGTCTCTCTCTATCAAGTCACATGTGAAAGCGCCATTTACCACGGTGGTAAGACACCACCATGGTACGGATAAAC
>NW_018453118.1:0-392 GCF_002113885.1 Mizuhopecten yessoensis
TATGCATACTAAAGTTATGGTAATTATTACTGAAATGAAATTGTGTATTACAGGGCCATATTGTAAATTAGATGTACATCTAAATATGTAACCCTGTCTAAATAAAAGATATTATTATTATTATCTTAATATTCAGTATCAAAATTACAGTTGAAATATGCTGCACACGATGATAACATGATTTTAAAGTAATTGTGTCATTTAAATGCTCTTAAAGGATTTGCATTACCGCAGCTTTAACACAAGTATAAGTCAATGAGGTCCTATTTGTCCTCTGAAACTAACTGTACCTGATTTAAGCTTCCTATACCGTAACTTTTTGTATTAATCTTGTTTTGTCATTCCATGCGGAAGCCGACGCTTAGGTTAAATCTCCGTAGGCGGTGACCCTA
>NW_018453119.1:0-392 GCF_002113885.1 Mizuhopecten yessoensis
AGGTGGTTACAGAGAAAGCGTACCCTAAGGGGGAGACTGAGGAATCTGAGTGAGGCAATTCTGTGAATGGTATGGAAATGATGATGTCATGATAATGACTAGGCCAATAATATAATGGGGCCAGGTTATTTATACACTGCTGATGATCATATCTGTCAGCTGCTCATTATAGATTATTATATATGTTATAATGTCATGAAAATATAAATAAAAAACAGGAAAATTCCAGGGGTTATATGACACTGCCAATTGATGAGAGTACTTAACCTAGTGTCAAACATATACAAACATGATCCAATGAAATGTAACGATGATACACCCACACACCATCCCTTCACTCTACAGTACCACAGTGTACACACCATCCCTTCACTCTGTAGTACCACAGTGTA
>NW_018453120.1:0-392 GCF_002113885.1 Mizuhopecten yessoensis
AGTACTTACTACAACAAATGTGTCGAACTATCACAGTTTTAATGAGCTCCAGATATATTCAGAATTAAAATGACGGGAACAGTGACCTCCCCTTAATCATGGATGTAGCTGGTGTGGTTTCGCTGAACTGTTACACCCTAGACACTTTCATTAATTAACGTTTATTTAATAATCGTCTTATTAATTTTCTCGTAAGGTATGGTTTTGTTTTCAGAAATGATTTATCAATGCCGGTTTCCATTGCGTAATTGCAGCTTCTGGCAGTGGTTAATTATATGAAGTTTACTTTGTTTATAGTTTATAAAACATAATTACATATGTACCTTGATCAGGTGAATGACAGATCCACGCTCCACTGGTTTTCATTGCGAGAAGTGGAGGTAAAAACGTGA
>NW_018453121.1:0-392 GCF_002113885.1 Mizuhopecten yessoensis
ATAACCTAGTGGGGAACAGGAGCAAAACAAGGAAAAGACTCCCAGCCACAACAAACAGAAATCTATCAGGAGAAGATGGAGCAGTGGCTGATGCAGAGGGCGTACCTGTGCTTAGCATGACACCTTCTCACATGCAAAACCTCATCAAACAGGCCTATGAACGAGGCTTGCAGGAAGCTCGGGCTCAGGCAGGGAGTACCACTATTGGTGACTCATCAGTGGCCACAGAAATTGTTGTGGATAGCGGCACTACATCAGTCAGTGGACTTCAATCTGCACCCTGTCATCCGGAACCTGTCATCAGTGATGAGATTGGTGGGTCCTCGTCCACTATGTTTTTACCCAATTCACAAACAATTCCAGCCAATTGTGTTGTCAGGTCATGTGAGGGT
>NW_018453122.1:0-392 GCF_002113885.1 Mizuhopecten yessoensis
ATTACAAGGTAACAAAAAGTAGGGTACTTAGTGCGAAAAGTAATCTACCCCATACGTTTTCTTGTGTATCTCAGTGTGGCACTGCAATACACAATATTCCTTGCCCTTTGACGGTAGATGGGCAAAAATTTATTGAGAGCCTCTGGCGTACATGTAATGAACATAATTTTCTAAATTTCCTAATGAATAAGTTAAATATCATGAATTGGTGAATATAGACTTGTTTGAAATAACTTAATAGTCGACACAATAAAAATAATCAGCTCTTTAGTGGGTTTTCATCCATTTTTGCTTTGAACGAAAAACAAACCTTCCCAGTATATTTTTTTACAAGGATCAAATGTGAAAGCATGTACTATACGTCCCTGGCTCCACCAAAGCACGATTTTTTT
>NW_018453123.1:0-392 GCF_002113885.1 Mizuhopecten yessoensis
ACCTGTCTTATCTGACTAACTATGAAACAAAAACCTATCTTATCTGACACTATGAAACACAACGTATTGGTCAGATTAGACAGGTTTCCATCTAAACTTGGCATCATTTCTCTACCTATCCAAATGATAAAGATACCTATATATACAGAGTATAAGAATTTGCATACATATATTTATAGAAAATTAAACTACTGTAGCTAATGCTGTCTTTATTTTTCAGTGAGTATGACAACGTTAAGAACTGTATGACCGGAGCACTGAAGAGCTGTGCTGTCATGGTTCAGGCTAACCTGACTGCTGAACTGGAGAATGTACAGAACGCTTATGGCCAGTCCTGTATTAAGATGCCATCTATTTATGTAAGCAAGTTAATAGGTTTAAAACAGTTGACA
>NW_018453124.1:0-392 GCF_002113885.1 Mizuhopecten yessoensis
AGTAAACAGGTGTTGATTTGCAGTGTGTACGAAAATAAAATAAAAAAATAGATGACAACATAAGTTCAATTGGCTGTTGCGCGCTACGTTTAGCCAATCAGAGTTTGCGTTACATATGCGATTCTGTAGCTAATAGAGATCTTGTCAGACATGTTATGAATAAAAGTGACCAGAAATGGTTGTTCTGATAGGTTTCTTGACGTTTTGAACTAGAAAATTGTCAATTTTAGATCAAGCACAAGTCTTAGAATAGTTACAGAAACAAATCACAAAGTATTTAAAGGGGAAACTCAGAACGACAACGGTTTGAATAAGAAGCTTTTCAGAAAACACTTTAATGGGACATCACGTGAAGAGCCATACTTTTTTTAATGAATGTATGTATTGTATGC
>NW_018453125.1:0-392 GCF_002113885.1 Mizuhopecten yessoensis
ATTGTTACGTCAGATAAACACAGAACATTGACAGTACCTTGACTTCGGACCTGATTGTTACGTCAAATAAACACAGAACGTTAACAGGACATTTACTTTGGACCTGGATACACATTGTACACGTATAGCTGATTCGCGTTAACATCGAACGTACTTTTTATTTAGGACGATATTAAGAAGCACAATGTCGCATAATACAAAAATATATTTAAATATACTTTTAATTAAACAAATGATATTTACATATATGTGTAAAGCAGTACTTTTTCAGAGTGATTCACACAAAAATACAACTTTTAAGGTACATTTTAGCTTCACACAAAAGAGAAGGACTCTGGAATGAAATAATATCATCCGTTTATATTTCGTCTACTTTTGTAAGCGCCGTTTGT
>NW_018453126.1:0-392 GCF_002113885.1 Mizuhopecten yessoensis
ATGATGAACTTTAACTTTAATAATTTTATGTGTCATTTCATAATAGCTTAGCAATATCACGATCACATTTCAATCTGTCAGCAAGGTGAGTATTTGTGAAAGCCAAGGCATTGAATATACATATGTATACATGCGGGTTCAGTGTTCTACCCGGCATGTGTCTTACACATAGGTAAGTCTACAACTTTAAATCTGTGACTCGTGTAATTGCAGTTTGGGTAAGTAGTAGTGCGAGTAATCGGGTATATAATCGACTTTACATAGTACACAGAACTACTACAGCAGGTATTATCTCCCTTTGACTCATGAGTTACAAAACTTAGTGTAAATATGACCCCCAGGTCCATATTTGAGTGAACAGATTTGTGTTAAGTAATAGCCTTTGTTTGTAT
>NW_018453127.1:0-392 GCF_002113885.1 Mizuhopecten yessoensis
GTTTGTTGTTCCCGTGGTCATATGGTATGTGTTGTTTCCGTGTGGTCAAACATTAAGTGTTGTCCCTTTGGTCATACATTATGTTTTGTCCATGTGGTCATACATTGTGTTCCTGTGTGGTCATATATGGTGTGTTGTTCCTGTGGTCATACTGTGTGTAATGTCCCCGTTGTAAAAGTGTGCTGTCCATATGTCATTTGTTTTGTCCCCGTGTTCATTCATTGTGTATTGTCCCTGTGTGGTCATACATTCTATGTTGTTCCCGTGGTCATACATTGTGTCTTGTTCCCATGTTATCCCCGTGTAGTCATACATTGTTTGTTGTCTTCGTGTGGTCATACATTGTTTGTTGTCCCTGTGTGGTAATGCATGGTGTGTTGTCCCTGTGGTCA
>NW_018453128.1:0-392 GCF_002113885.1 Mizuhopecten yessoensis
AACTAAATCGGGTATGTTTACTAACAATTATAAACTAAGGCATTTATTAATTATCATTTATCTTAATCGTAGTACATGAATATGAAAGCTTTGTACCATTACAATTCCTAGTGCTCATAATGCTCATCTAACAAGCCATTTGTGGTACAAAGCTCTAGGAATGAAAGAGGTTTTATATCGACAGAAATTGACCATCGGCAAATAAAGGAACATTTCTGTATCAACACGCCCAAGAAATGGATTCATACAGGAAAACTAATTTCTTTTTTTAAACAGGATTATTAATAATTTATGTCCTGAATCACTAATAACCTCACTTTACGCTCGAGCTAATGACATGTAGAAATCTAGTAGCCTAACATTGTACAATCTGTTGTCTTTGCGGAGGAACA
>NW_018453129.1:0-392 GCF_002113885.1 Mizuhopecten yessoensis
GATATCTGGAAATATAATTACTGTCTTTAATAAGAGTGCATATTAAAGCTATTCATTGTCCTTTTTTTTTGTATTTACCTGATTCTAAAAATAACTTAATTTTCTTAATCATGATTTCGTCAAGCAAGTTTGATATGTGGTGGTCTATAAGTAATTTTATAAACATTAGTGGAGGGAATTAATACCTTATCAGCAAATTGCCAGGGTTTAGGTGACAAGTTAAACGTAAGGATGTGTTTACATATTTTAAAGATAGGAAATACAATATATAGTGTCTTCAAGACACACATTTAACTGAGGAAAAGAAGATTTAATACGGAATGCATGGGGCTATGACTGTTAGTTTTATTCGTTTAACTCCAATTCTTGTAATTGTGATAAATAACAAATTT
>NW_018453130.1:0-392 GCF_002113885.1 Mizuhopecten yessoensis
ATGTCATAGCAAAATTGAAGGCACGAAAATAGCTGTTTGATTGGTTTCAGGTAAAAGAAAAACACCTGAGTGACCAATCGTTAGTCTGATACCTGTCCTTTGAAGATTACAAAGGAGAGTTGCCCGACGACTTCAAAGCCTGTCAACTTTTAGCGTTACGTGACAGCAAAATTCTTTTGATGTATAGAACTAGTCTTCTTGTCTCATCAACAATGTGGAGCACACCGAGCCTTTTGACATGACATAGTCCAAGTGTGTAGAGAGCGAAGGTGAGCGTAACCCCTGGATGTCGAGGATTGTATTTTATCAACAATGTCATTACTCAAACGAGATCACTGTGGCCATCATTTTTTATTTTTTTATAATTGTTTATTTTTCAAAGATTTTACATA
>NW_018453131.1:0-392 GCF_002113885.1 Mizuhopecten yessoensis
ATGAGTTATCACTGCTGCACATAACTTAAAAACAGGCATAATGTATTGAAATGTTTTGATACAATAAAAAAAAACAACAGAATATGTATCGGTGTTTACCATAATAAACATTGATAATCAAATCTTAATGATTATGTGAACTTGTGCATTGGCCATGTTTGGCATGCCTAAATAGTACTTTAACGGTTTTTATATGACATACAAATGATTCTGTAGACATGATATATACATGGAAAGTCTTTTAAGTAGTATCCAATATAGACCACCATTGTAACTATACATAGACAAGTTGACAATGTTGGATATATTTAAAATCTTGTTATGATTTTGCATGTTTTCCTAATTAAAAGTATCAGTACGCTTACTTCATGTATATCAATATGACATGTTTG
>NW_018453132.1:0-392 GCF_002113885.1 Mizuhopecten yessoensis
AAGTAATAGAACAACTATTGAAAAAGGAGAAATTCAATGCAGAATACCTAACCGAGTACAATATATGCTCTTCACCTTTGCGCATCGAGATATATAGGAAACGTTTGTAGTCATTTGAAGAATTTGCGCGTCGCAAATGTACTCCAAGAATTAAGAAAACATAATGGTTTTACAAAAACGATAAGAAAACAAGTGTAAAAACCTTTACAAGAAACTAGGAGGAAACAGAATATTTTATATGGCATGCAAGATTTTTACTCACACTTACCAGGTAGTCTCATATCGTGTATGCAAATGTTATGAATGTCATTTTTAAATGTGTTTTTCTTATATCTAGGGGATAGTGCATTGTTTTGAGTGGCTACACTGGCGATTAGAACATGAAATTTGGG
>NW_018453133.1:0-392 GCF_002113885.1 Mizuhopecten yessoensis
TATATTACACAAATATATGCGATATTCTACGGAAAACCATTTAATATCCTCCACGTGGTAGCAACGAATTGTTTACTATCAAGACAGACAGTGACAAGGACATCTAGCCAGAAAATAGTGATACGACAGGGCCTGGAGAGGCAAATTAATCATGATATGATGGTATATAGTGCTCGTTTTGTATCGTCAAGACAGTAACGGAACGGGGTATGTTAACGCGAGAAAAATTAATGTGCGTGTATGTCCTAGATTTTGCTTGAGGCAACATTATTTCTGTATTATGGGTAAATACAAAGATCTGACGATACATTGAACAATTCCATTACGCAGTAAGAACGTACCATGTACCTATGTATACAAGTTACTAGAACAGATATGTTGTACAGGAACTC
>NW_018453134.1:0-392 GCF_002113885.1 Mizuhopecten yessoensis
ACTACCCTATAACATCAATACACAGAGTTATTAACTATACACTACACTATAACATCAATAGACACTATACACTACCCTATAACATCAAAAGACAGAGTTATTAACTATACACATAAGAATATATGGCTTTTATTACATTTCTATATTGAAAACATTAAACTTTGATTACAATGAAGAACCAATTATATCATAATAGAATTGGTAAACGATAATCGGAATCGGATAGGTCAAACCGATCTATTTTCAATTATAATTGATCATCATGCAGCCCTGCCCATCACTAATGTACACTACCCAGTACCCAGTGATACAATTTATATTGACAATTAACTACACAGGAGTAAAGTGGAACCCTAACTTATACAGCTAGGCCAACACTTAATCAGCTTGGT
>NW_018453135.1:0-392 GCF_002113885.1 Mizuhopecten yessoensis
CTTCTTCTCAATACCCAAAAGGACCAGGGGGTACTGATATTGGGCTTAATTTAGAATATTGCTTTACTCTTGTAAAGAAATAAAACTTACTTGCATTTTATACTGTTGTCATTGTGTTAATTTGCCATACTTTGAATTCTATATTCATATCACCTGGGTTTGGTTTCTCCAGTTTTAAACCACCCCTTTTACAAATTTAAGGCCTAGTTCGAAAAATTTTCAACACGTTTGGAGCATGACGTTTCTTGTGACACTGTTATATACACTAACGTCACGCTACACCAATTGGTACAATTTTGACAGATTTTAAGTGATATTTAAAAATTCAGATCTTTTATCTGGAATGATTCTTGATTCTTGACAAAGACTACCTATGGTGGTTCATTTTCAGG
>NW_018453136.1:0-392 GCF_002113885.1 Mizuhopecten yessoensis
AGGTTTTTATCACTGAATTCGTGAGACATAGCAGGTTTTTATCACGAGCTGATACATATTTCAGTGTCAACCATGAATGCTCACCATAACTTGGGTGACAATATACTTCCTTAGATTTAACTGTTGACATCACGACAGGTACCCGATGTTATACTTTGAAAGCTTTACCATACTTTTTAATGTCTCTTCTTTTCCTGTTGTCTTTGTTTTGATGTCTCCTCATCTCCTTTTGTTGTCTTTGCTTTGGTGTCTCCCCATTCTTGTTGTTGTCTTTGTTTTGATTCCTCACTTCCTGTTTTTGCCTTTGGCCATAAGGCACAGGGTCATGATATTTGGCCAGTAGGTATCTTGGATGGAGTGCTATAAAGTTTCCTCATTAAAATGATCTTGAC
>NW_018453137.1:0-392 GCF_002113885.1 Mizuhopecten yessoensis
GGAGAGTGCACAAGCCTTTCAACAGGACACCTGTGTTACATTCCCCAATTAGACATGACAAGTATTCAGTGACTTGCTGACTATGTGGGTTTTTTCCACATGAAAACCCTTTACATACTTCCATCTTGACAGACAAAAGTGATTGATATAAGTTAGAAAAACAATGATGCTTCATACCTTTGGTTGAAATGCAACTGACTAATCAGGAGAAGTTGACTTTAAAGTCTTAAATGCCAAAACTATCCCCCTTTTGAATCCCAAGGGAATTTACAAAATCTCTTTGCATGAAAATGGATAAAAACGATCAAGGATGGTTCCTAAGAAACTTGCCGGTGTTCCATATATAAATATATATGTTAGGAGGAGCCTATGCAGTGGGAGAGGTGACAATG
>NW_018453138.1:0-392 GCF_002113885.1 Mizuhopecten yessoensis
TACACTTACCAAAACACCATACACTTACCAAAACACCATACACTTCCTAAAACACCATACACTTACCAAAACACCATACACTTTCCAAAACACCATACACTTACCAAAAATCATATACTTACCAAAACATCATATATTTACCAAATCATCATACACTTACCAAATCATCATATATTCAACGAAACACCATACACTCACCGAAACATCATATATTCACCGAAACACCATACACTTACCAAACCACCATACACTTACCGAAACATCAAAACACTTACCAAAACACCATACGCTTACCAAAACACCATACACTTACCAAAACATGATAAACTTACCAAAACATCATACACTGACCAAATCAGCATACATTCACCGAAACACCATACACTTACCAA
>NW_018453139.1:0-392 GCF_002113885.1 Mizuhopecten yessoensis
ACACTGACTGCGACACTTTTCTACTCTACTGAACAGCTGAAGGTCTTGACGTTGAACGTTTCATTCGAAACATTACAGCAGTTCCGTCTTGACTGTTGACAAAGATTTGTTCAGAAATAACTAATAAATGGCAGTGTAAACAGCTTAAAGTGTTACGAAAGAACGTCTGAAAACTGCAACTGAAAACAAATGTCTAGAGTCATCGTCAATGACCCCAAGGACCCATACCGAACCAACACGAGTAGTAAGAGATGTTAAAATGTCTTGTGTTCTAGTTTTTCAAATTTGGTCTTAAGTTACCTGTATGTCAGTTGCATGTAACAAAAGAAACCGGTGAATGATACAGGCCCTCAGGGCCTCTTGTTTTGCATTTTACGTCCTATACACAGCTA
>NW_018453140.1:0-392 GCF_002113885.1 Mizuhopecten yessoensis
ACTTGTATTTTATATGTGGTATCCTATAAAATGTGTATTTTTACCCGTCTTTTTTTTAAATAGAAATTCCCAATGTGGTTGACCAGCATTCTAGTACAGAAAGTCACGATAACTTCCAGAAGGATTATGATCAGTCTCCAATATCTGCAAAACAAATTGACGGTGACACCTTACCTTTGTCACCAACTGCAAGTCAAGGTATGTCATATTTCAGCAGTGAAAGAACTTCCCATTTGGTAATTATCCCCAATTTTTCAGGGCTCCAATGCAAGTGCTCCAGATACTTTACTAGACATTTGGCTAGTGAGCTAAAAAAAATTACTCCCCACAACTTCATTGGGGACATAAATTATTAAATACAATTAAAACTTAAAGGTTACTTTGAATAGTTT
>NW_018453141.1:0-392 GCF_002113885.1 Mizuhopecten yessoensis
TGGTATTTTCAAAATGGTAGCCAGTCCAATGCATTTTCATGGTTTCAGAGCTTATTCTAGTAGTTGGAATGAGAGAAAGATACTCTTTCATGCCCAAGGATGAAGGATAAGGAAACTCCACCCTTTTTCAAATTTTCAAATTTGGCAAAACCCTTGGCAAAGCCTTGGGTTTTACAATATTTGAAAAACCCTCTTGTAGAATTTCCATATCCTACACCCTTTGGCATGAAAGAGTCTTATAATATGCATACAGCATCGTATATCTTACCTGTTTACCTAACACGACCAGGTCTATCTTCTCCTCCTCAGCAATCTTGGCAAGGATTTTAGACACGTGGAAAGGCTGCAGTGTCTCATAGTCTTTGGGCTCTATTTTAACATGGATAGCTCGA
>NW_018453142.1:0-392 GCF_002113885.1 Mizuhopecten yessoensis
ACCTAGTGCCACATTCTTTACAACCTTTCTGGTCCAGGTATTACGATAACACCGCAAGTTCAACCACTTGTCTACCCTGCGACCAGGTTAAACAGTTATTGGTGTATTCTTGGTGACTATTATTAGTACTGGAGGGATCCTCATCGGACGTTAGTGTCGGCTCATCAGTCAGATCGTCAGTAGGGGCCTCAGTAGATAGTGTCTCTTCAATGCGTGAATGAGCGTCACATTTTTTTTGTCGCATAGTTGTGGTCAAGCAGTTCATATTGGACATTGTTGTTGTTATACTTGTCAGTATATGTGTTTCATTTACATTTAAAACGTCCGTTTTTAGGTGGGGCTTGCATGTCTGCCATGACTGCCACGACTGCCACGGCAACTTTGTTTACATC
>NW_018453143.1:0-392 GCF_002113885.1 Mizuhopecten yessoensis
CTTGACATGCAGATTTCTTTCTTTTTAGTTATTTTGTGATGAAGGCCCGTCGTCTGTGACTCCGTTTCAATGGGTCAAGATCTGTCCGTCCCAGATCTCGCAATCCACTTGTCATCATTCTTGGGGAAGGTGTCGTATATAGCTATTGAAACCGTTTAGAAACGTTGTTTCCTTATCGCCGTATAATTGGCCGAACCGTACACAATCGTTTAAAATCCAGTGGTATTAGCGCGACAATCCTGTACACATGACGTCATTGGGCATATCGCCCTAATTGGGCCCAGGCACACCGCCGATGTCCTAGGGAAATGAATTTGACGCTGCAAAAATCAGCTCGGTAATTACCCGAAATCACTCGAGCGTTGATGGAGGAGTGGAACAATATTCCCGCT
>NW_018453144.1:0-392 GCF_002113885.1 Mizuhopecten yessoensis
TTTTTTTTTTTTTTTTTAAGAAAATATGTTTTACTTTTTTTAGCTACACAATATTAGTTTTGAGTTTATTTGAAAACACGACGTTAATAAGAAGGAAATGGAATAAGTTGTGATTTGTTCGCAGTGTCAGGTGAGATTGATATGATAAAATCGGAACGTTTATTATGATCAAAGTGCGCCGCCATCCATTACGAAATCTTGGATTTGCCCCTGAAGGTGATGTTTTGTTATAAACTACCAAATAACTGTTTTCATGTTGATTTTCAAGTCAATTCAGTGCTGTCTCAATAACACCAGTATTGCTACAAAATATATTGAAGCTTTAAAATACGTGTCATCCAAATTTCGAATGTTGTAAACGATAAACATACCATTAAACCTTGTAAGACTCA
>NW_018453145.1:0-392 GCF_002113885.1 Mizuhopecten yessoensis
ATTACACTGTTGTGACACATGACAATAGTGAAATAGTGTACTGTTATGATAAATGACACTATGGTGACACACCACACTGTAGTGACACACCACACGGTTGTGTCACATGACACTGTTGTGTCACATGACATTGTTGTGTCACATGACAATTTTGTGACACATGCCACTGTTGTGACACATGACACTGTTGTGACACATAACACTGTTGTGACACATGCCACTGTTGTGACACATGTCACTGTTGTGTCACATGACACTGTTGTGACACATGACACTGTTGTGACACACCACACTGTTGTGTAGCATAGCTACGATGGCCGATAGCGGCCGACAAAACACTCATATTGGTAAAAAGTGTTCTGTCTGACAGTTTGTCAAATTATAAGTGGGCA
>NW_018453146.1:0-392 GCF_002113885.1 Mizuhopecten yessoensis
ACATGCTCCGTCATGTATTATATTTGTTATAAAATGCTCATGGATTATGAATGTTTTAACTAGTCAGTATTTATCCTATTTAAAAGCCATTAGCATTACTTTAGATGATAAATTATTGTATGACACTAGTCTTGTAGTACAGAAAAGGACTTTGGATGTCATACTGAAGCTTTGAAAATTATCTCGTAACATCACAATGGTACTGCTACACATTCTACATTTGATAGGTACATGTTGTTCTGAGTTTGAAATCAGAGTGGTTCAGTGTTGTGTCCCTAAACATCATTGTTCTTTATCTGAATTTACTTTTAAAGTAATTATAATCTTCTGTGTCTCCTAAGATCACATGTGAAAAAAAAAAAAAAAAAAGGAATAAAATGTTGATTTTAAGA
>NW_018453147.1:0-392 GCF_002113885.1 Mizuhopecten yessoensis
AAGATCTGCATCATTCTAAGAGTGGTTAGCTGACATGCTATAAATTTGACGGGCGTATAAAAATATAAATGAATCAAATTGTACCTCGTTTGTTTAACAGGGTATTTGACGGGATTTATCACCTAGTTTAAAATCAATTGCCATGTTTCCCTCTTGTACTGATTCCCCCGGCCCTAGTCCTACAATCCCCATTTGGGGCCCCTCTAAAGCAATCAGTAAGTGTTATCATCTACGAGTTTCGAGTAACTGAAGCTTAAAGAGGCCTACAACTCCTCTCGACAAATAGGAATTATGAAATACAGTTTTACTTATATTTTTGTTGTGTGAAGGCTTTTGATCATCTATGCTATTGTGCCATTGTTTTAGGTACGATTAAACATTTCTTTGGGGGA
>NW_018453148.1:0-392 GCF_002113885.1 Mizuhopecten yessoensis
ATGAAAATGTGTTCAATGACTTTGTTCGAAACATTAAAGATAATGCAACATCTTTTATTTGTTTTTCTTCACATCCACAGATTTCAGAAGTGCTTGCGATAACCACAGATACTCAGTTTGCCAGTGGTATATATTTTATTGAACTTTTTAATTTTGAATAAATGATGTTGCATTTTGTTAATAATTAGGAAGCGCTTCGTTGAATCGTTGATGTTGTTTGGGCACTAATATATTGTAAATGATAATACTTTTGTTGCCCTAATGCATATTATTACAGCTGCTGTACTCACAGTCATGAAATTCTTTGATTTGTAATTTTAAAATGTTAATTCTTTTAATTTTGATAGTATATTAAGAAATTTGTTATCTTTTATTAAAGTTTGATCATAAAA
>NW_018453149.1:0-392 GCF_002113885.1 Mizuhopecten yessoensis
AGTTTGTCTTAGAAATCGAACTACTTCCATTGGGTTGGATAAGTTATGGGGACACCTGCACGACCACGTGGGGTTTTCTTGGGACTCCGGTTTCCTCCCACGATAAGACCCCACGCTCGCTAATATCCGAGTAAACAAGAGTAACTAATGTAATTTGAAATAATTTGCCTCATAATATTTGTAAAATATATAAAGTGTATATAAGCGAACCATTTTACTGCTCAGTCATTTAAAATGGGAACGAATGTGGTCGGATAAGCTGGCCAACAACACCATTAATTGCAATTAAACTGTATCAAACCCTTTAATTACAACATGAATTAGGCGGCTAAACTTACACACATTTCATGGTAAAAACGTTCGGTAGAGATGAAGTTGTTCGAGTTTTTTTT
>NW_018453150.1:0-392 GCF_002113885.1 Mizuhopecten yessoensis
ACAGGCAAAGTATGAGTTAATTACCGCTATCCCATTGTTGTCTCTTTTTTCAGGACGCCTCTTACCCTCCTCTATCAACTCCTGCTTCCGCAGCCATTTGTCCCTTTGATTCGCCAGCATTAACTTTCTATTAGCTCTTGACTTTTCTTGTTTCAATTTAGACCTTTCCTTAGCTGCTTGTGGTTTTAGCTCACTTCTGGCTATCCTCCTCTCTGCTTTAGCTTTGAGCTCTTGTTGCTTTATTTCTCTTTTCAATCTCGCTCTTTCTAATTTTTCATCAATTTTCAGCTTTTCTCCCATGCCATCTTCGTTTACCAGACATTTCTTTAATCTCTCGTCGACTTTTTCTCTCTTTTCCTTTTCTTTTATATCCCATCTTTTTCTTGCTTATT
>NW_018453151.1:0-392 GCF_002113885.1 Mizuhopecten yessoensis
GACGAAGTCAAACTATTGCTGTTTATTGTCTGTATAAATTTATCAAAATGTTACTCATTCTGAACAGGAGGCTAGCAATGATTTAAGCTGTTGACATTGATTTTTTTTTTAAACATGAAATTAAAAAAAATAGTTCTTGAGAGAAGTCTGAGACTGCCTCTTGAATCCTTCTTGTGCAAAATGTATCCTCATATCTCAGCGTCGTCACAATCATGTATGCTATATGAACATCATTTGGATGGGTTGTTTATTATAACATATATGTTATCATATAGCTGTAGATGTTCAGCATGCTGAACAAATCTTCAGATTTGACATATATACAAATTTTAGTGTCAGAATTAACAGAATCAGTATAACGTCCTAATGGGTTTTTTGGCAAGATTATTTTT
>NW_018453152.1:0-392 GCF_002113885.1 Mizuhopecten yessoensis
CTAAAGTGAGAACCCAGATAATGACAACGAAACAACTATGCACACGAATGAACATATAATGAACTTTCCAAATAGATTATGACGTCGACCATAACACTTGTCATTTTTCTTCATCAGCATACATCTTAGAAAACCTTTGTTGTAAGTAATTAACAATAACAGATTTCTGTTTGTTGTAAGTAATTAACAATAACAGATTTCTGTGAGTGTGGGTCCCGTCTTATGAATTAACGTATACCGGTGACCAACAAATTTAAAGTGAACATGTCTTGACTGTTGAACACCGACCTTTCATATGTGGTGAGTTTTTAATCAAAACATTTATGAATATTATCACCCATATTGTAATTCTTCACTGGACAAATTGTGGAATCTGTGCCATGGGATTCCCC
>NW_018453153.1:0-392 GCF_002113885.1 Mizuhopecten yessoensis
TATGCATTTCCTTGACCATTCAGTCGATGATGTTTGGGTGACAGTGCTACAGCGAGTTTACAAGGAAGGCAAGTCATATAGACTCTTAGTTGTCCCATATGGATAAGAAAATTTAATACCAAATTTCCGAATGAGTGTTATTTCCAGAGGAACTTCTGACGGGAGAAACATAGCTATAAACATTTCATTGACGTTTTGTGTTTATAACTGCGCGCTATTATGATGTCAAAGATTCAACGAGTCATTGTGACGTCATACATTTGGACTTCATTTCCTATACCTCCGAATAAGCAGGATGGAAAATACTTGAACAACCATTGACTTTCGCCCTTGAAGAAGGTCAGGAGGTCGAAATATTGGGACTTAATTGACATTTGTTCTATATTTTTTTT
>NW_018453154.1:0-392 GCF_002113885.1 Mizuhopecten yessoensis
TGACCCTGACAGATGTACTACATACAGATTACAGCAGTATCCAGTAACACTGACAGATGTACTACATACAGATTACAGCAGTATCAAGTGACCCTGACAGATGTACTTACTACAGATTACAGCAGTTTCTAGTGACCCTGATAGGTATACTACATACAGATAACAGCAGTATCTAGTGACCCTGACAAATGTACTACATACAGATAACAGCAATATCTAGTGACCCTGACAAATGTACTACATACAGATAACAGCAGTATCTAGTGACCCTGACAGATATACTACATACAGATAACAGCAGTATCTAGTGACCCTGACAGATGTACTACACACAGATTACAGCAGTATCTAGTGACACTGACAGATGTACTACATACAGATTAAAGCAGTAT
>NW_018453155.1:0-392 GCF_002113885.1 Mizuhopecten yessoensis
ATAATAATAATGTCTCGTGTTTAAGGTTTGGTATTTGACCAGAATATAATACCAGAATAAAAATAATGTCTCGTGTTTCAGGTTTGGTATTTAACCATACCATAATACCAGAATAGTTATAATGTTTCGTGTTTAATGTCTGGTGTTGACCAGAACATAATACCAGAATATTAATTATGTCTCGTGTTTAAGGTTTGGTATTTGACCAAAACATAATACAATTATTATAATATCTCGTGTTTTAGGTACGGTATTTGATGAGGACATGCAGCTCTGTAACTGGCCTGTCTTTGTTGCGAAACCTTGTGGAAGGGTCCATTCCTCGCGCATCGGTTGATCAGATTAAAATTGTCTATGTTAAGACTAAATATACAGTCTTATAACTTGTCATT
>NW_018453156.1:0-392 GCF_002113885.1 Mizuhopecten yessoensis
GTTGTAGAATACCTAAACCAATACTCATCATAAAATATTTTCTCTGTTTAACAATATTTTTTTTTTAAATACTACAACTCCCCTCTAGTGGGCTCTATACTGATCATCTATGATAGTAAACAGAGGGTTTGTTTTGGCTTTATACACATAATCAACTTACAAATTAATTGTCCAGTGAATCACATCAAACAGTATAGGGTTATTTTGAAATTGACAATCTGTGATGGGTGTGAAAATTGCCTGCTGAAGTGCACCTTGGATTATTTCTCCAGTTATACTTACCAAGGAGAATATTGAACACACAATTGTTTGATGACTGGCCATTTGGATACAATCCTGCCAAGGTTGGGCTTGAAATACTGGTTGACTTGGTTGAGTAGCTAGCTCAGATT
>NW_018453157.1:0-392 GCF_002113885.1 Mizuhopecten yessoensis
TATATATATATATATATATATATAAATGGTTGCCAGGTTTTACAAGGAGAGTTCGGTGAATCTAAGCCATTTTCTCAATCGGTTTTGGAATCTAAATTTACAATAGTCATACAATTGTATATGTCTTTCGCTAAATATTCCTTTAACAGGATAGTGTTCTTTTATTGTATTAATTAAAGAATACTATTTAATTGAACTTGGCAACTTCTAGATTGATAAGTAATTTGTATTATTATAAGGAAAATGCCTTCATCTATAAAAGGAGTAGTTCCCATTTGGAGTATGTTCATGAAATATTATCTTTTAATATGATGTGAAGTGCTATGATTATAAATATGCATATACATGTGTTTAAATGTCTATATTTACACGATAACCCAGGTACATATGTG
>NW_018453158.1:0-392 GCF_002113885.1 Mizuhopecten yessoensis
CTATTTCTTATATTATTGAATAAGATAAGAAAATTCTTGAATACAAACAGATTTCACTCTAGAACTTCAACATATTTGAAAGTATATATTGAGTTTCTTTAGTAATCTTATGCTTCAAATTTGACAATGTTCCTACAATGTCTTGTTTAAAAACTAATGTTCCCATCCTGTGCCTTCTATAAAGGAACACGTGCTACAAATATACTTTGTTAGATGTATAGTATCCTTTTTCAACATTTAAATACTTCAATGCTTAAGTCATAGTAAAGAAAAAAACTCTACATTTGTGCAGTCTTAGAATTTGACCATTCAATTCTATTTTCCAGACCAGAAGCTAGCGTTGTTTAATGAACACAAGAGTTTTGTGCAGGGTGTAGCCTTTGACCCCAAGA
>NW_018453159.1:0-392 GCF_002113885.1 Mizuhopecten yessoensis
ACGTCTTTGAACGAAATATCAGGGCCGCTGACAGCAAACTGTAACATAAATGTTATACAAAACATTGCATACACACTGTGTACAACTTATTTAGAGAGGGCGTACAGTACCCGCATCACTAGTACGGTACCTCAAGTAACAAATAGTTTTTAATTTCCTAACTGAGAAGAAACTAAAATAATATCAGCTGATCTGAAGCCAGGGCTTCAAAATATGATTTGGTATAAATAAACACTAGTTTATGGAGCGCAACGGAACCTTAAATGCATTTGTTTATCAATAGGTGATCATATTAGAAAAAACAAGTTGACATTGTGATGAGATCTGATGTTGTCTGTTATTACCTCATACAGAATACCGATGGTATCGATGGGGGTCCATTCACATCTGAT
>NW_018453160.1:0-392 GCF_002113885.1 Mizuhopecten yessoensis
AGTTGTATATACGACGCAGAGTGGAGCCAGGAAACAGATATCTGCTCTAGTATAATCATGATATACCGATGTGCATTTCAAAACACAATATTGTTTTTCCAATTCTATTCAATTTCAACTGAAATTGAGATTTCATAAAAAATGGGTCACTCTGCCATGTGTTGGTAATGACAGTAACATCTAAAGTGAGTAGTGTTTATTATGTCCTTCCGCGGTCACTTTCATTGAGAATAACGTCATAAGTAATCAATTTCTTAACAGTAAGGGTCATCCCCTTTTTGGCTTCGTATGCAAATCAGAACTTTACTGACGGTATATCGTGGTTATACGATCGCAGCTTTTATCGCTTTACCACGCAAATGCCGTGTTACATCTCAAATAAATTACGGTAC
>NW_018453161.1:0-392 GCF_002113885.1 Mizuhopecten yessoensis
ATCATGAAAAGCAACACACACACACTCACACTTACATAACATTTATGCTAGCACGGGATACCTACATAATCTGCACATGTACATGTTAGGTATATATTATACAACCATCATATTACGCATGTGTATAAACATTTACTCATTCACCTACCCCTAGATGCTATGCACTATCTAATAAATACAGTTCACACTTCGTAGTCTACCATAGTACAAGTATCACTGTTCACCGACATACACACACAGCACAATGTGTATGGAATTATTTGGTCACCATCATGCACTAATATTTATACATTGTCGACACTAATACCTGTTACTGCACTGTATACATGTTCGATAATAGCCATTTATAATTGTATAAACATAAGGTCCATGATGTTTCCTGACCAGTACAT
>NW_018453162.1:0-392 GCF_002113885.1 Mizuhopecten yessoensis
ATATAATAGAGATGCTGTGATGTGGTGCTATAAACTTTCCTCAAAAAAATTACCTTGACCTACATTGTACTTTCAAGGTCACAGACAACAAATACGAAAACAAACTTTAACAATTCTCCTTCTGAATAACCAGAACGCCCTGGGAGATGATATTTGACCAGTAGCATGCTGTGGTGTGGTGCTATAAACTTTCCTAAGATAAATGACCTTGACCTACTATACAGAAGCATACTAGGACCGAATAGAATAATGTTTGCTCCTGTAAATGAACTTGACCTACTTAAAATGTCACATGGATCAAATGTGTAAAAATCTGTTAACAACTTCATCCTAATAATGAAAAGTGTCATCAAAGAAACAGCCTTGACCTACTTGACTTAATTTAGTATAAA
>NW_018453163.1:0-392 GCF_002113885.1 Mizuhopecten yessoensis
GGGAAGTGTTGAGGTCCCTGTGTGCCCCCTTGGTTAGGTGGAATGTGCTGTTGTCCTTGTGTGCCTCCAGGGTGTTGTGTCATTTGCTGTTGTCTCTGGGTGTCTGTTGGTTTGGGGTGCTGATTCCCCTGAGTTTGTGTCACACCAGTTGAGGGGAGAGTTTGTGGATGATATCCTGGCTGTGGGGAGGGAGAGTGTGCTGGGGACTGACTGTGGAGTCCAGGACTGCCTACAGGACTGGGATATCCCCTATTCTCCTGCATTTGCATTCCAGACTGTCTGGGATCCGGCCGATAGGATGCACCACCCCGGAGCATGGCTGCCTTCATATCCAGGTCCCCTGCCCCAGGAATATACCCACTTGGCATGTCCATACTCTGGAATGGACTTCC
>NW_018453164.1:0-392 GCF_002113885.1 Mizuhopecten yessoensis
TGGAAGAGACAGGTATCAGCTAAGCGATTGGTCAGGAGGTTTTTGTAGCTGACACTAATAAAATGCTAGCCACGTGCCTTCGATTTTGCTATGACACATTCCAGGGGTGCAGGGAGCGAAAGGGAGCGTAACTCCCGGAGTATCGCGGACGGAAAGAACCAAGTCGGTGTATACTTAATATGCAGAGTTATAAATAATAAACGTTGAACAGAGCCAATATCGGTCAACAGCTCCTCACGTTCAAGAGGGCCATCATAAAACCTTTGCGATACGAGGAAACTCTGACCAGGTCCTCATTTTGCCGTCAATCTACAACTTTGAAAAAGGGAGCCTGAAGTTGGTTCCTAGTTCCTAGTTCAATTTAAGATAAACGGAACTAGGAACCAGACCCT
>NW_018453165.1:0-392 GCF_002113885.1 Mizuhopecten yessoensis
TAATAAATCATGAAGTATATTATTGGTACAGTAAATAGTTTTATTGGCTATACAATTGTTTATCTCAGAATGTCTTTTATAGTAAATATCCTAAGGTAACAGATTATATGATCCAAAACATGATCATATTTGTCATTTTTCAATTTCAGATCCCTACATATGACAACAAGGGTTATGGTAAGTTATGTGAAAGATGTCTACCTGTTTTTAGCTCACCTGTTCCAAAGGACCATATTGAGCTTATGCCATGGGGCAGCGCCCGTCGTCTGTCTACCGTCGTCAACTTTTTATTTAAAACCTATCTCCTCCTAAGCGCCAAACAGGATTTTAACCAAATTTAGTCTGAAGCGTCACTAGGGGAGGGCAATCATTTCTTAAATAAATGAGGTTGG
>NW_018453166.1:0-392 GCF_002113885.1 Mizuhopecten yessoensis
AAGCTAGATCAGTAACTATTAACTAGTGATCACAATGTGTAAACAGGCTAAACAGGTAACTATTAACTAATGAGCATAAAGTGTAAACAAGCTAGACCAGTAACAATTAACGAGTGTCACAATATGTAAACAAACTAGACCAGTAACTATTTACTAGTGATCACAATGGTTAACAAGCTAGATCAGTTACTATTTACTAGTGATCACAATGGTTAACAAGCTAGTCCAGTAACTATTAACTATTGTCACAAGTTGTAAACAAACTAGACCAGTAACCGTTATTAGTGATCACCATGTGTAAACAAGCTAGACCAGTAGCTATTAATTAGTGATCACAGTGTGTAAATAAGCTAGATCAGTAAATATTAACTAGTGATCACAATGTGTAAACA
>NW_018453167.1:0-392 GCF_002113885.1 Mizuhopecten yessoensis
TTTTTTTATATATTGTCAATTATTTATTATTTTTATGAAAGCTGATGCCAATGGCGTACATATAATTTATATAATTATGTTTCAGCTGAATTAGAAGTTGTACGTGACATGAAGGAGAAAATGTCCTACGTTGCTCTAGACTTCGAAACTGAAATGGAATCATCATCAAAATCGTCAACAATAGAGCGATCTTATGAACTTCCAGATGGCCAGCTCGTTACTATTGGAAACGAAAGGTTCCGGTGTCCAGAAACCCTATTCCAACCATCATTCATAGGTAAATATTTATGCTCCTCTATTTTGACTAAAACTTCGAAAGATGTGGAATAAATATAAATTATAAGTAAATATTTACATTCTGTATGCTTAGACCGATTGACAAAAATTACATT
>NW_018453168.1:0-392 GCF_002113885.1 Mizuhopecten yessoensis
AAAAAAACAAGAGTTTATAAGAACTATTTTCATATTTCAACCGTCCATGTTGTTCTTTCTTTCTACGCAGATCAAATATAAACTTTAAAGCATAAATTTACCTGTAAATTAACATTGGCTATCATTCTGGAGAACACATTTGAAAATATCTACACTAATGCCATTACCTGAGTTATTTATTTCGAGTATTGTTTTACTATATATCGCTACAGGTACACTATTACAGTTTATCATATCAATTAAAACAAAGAGATACTTTAACAAATGCAACCAGTGCTGATTGAATAAGTTCATATTTGGAATGTATTCATCATTATTGATAATAGACATCTTTTGTGTTATATGTTTGTTCGTAAAATAAAACTTAAATGAATAAAAGCAAAAAAGGAGAT
>NW_018453169.1:0-392 GCF_002113885.1 Mizuhopecten yessoensis
TTAATGGTATTATTTTTACAAAACGATTAATTAACAGTTACTATTAAGATGATAAGTGGATATATATCAAATTATTGAACAAATGTAATAAATTCCACATGAAACAGTCACGAGTGTAAGATATGAGAATATAAATTTATCAAAGCTCTGTAATTTTGTTTTTTATAAGACGGTGGAGTTTCGACTCGGACTGTATGTGTTTCTCTACAGGGAGAAAATCGTGCAAAGTCCTATATTTCTTCTTCCTTAGGTTATCAGTAAACTACAGTATTTATTGTGACGTTTGGCATAAATTAATTATGATGTCCCAATAGTGTTATTACACATATCTTACACAATATTTATGACATAACCCGTAAGTTGTTATGTCATAAATTATGAGAAGAGAGAGT
>NW_018453170.1:0-392 GCF_002113885.1 Mizuhopecten yessoensis
TACCCAACCTAAAAATTCTGACGTCATAATATTGATGAACTCAACGATCCGCCCATGGCATTCGTAGCTATATGAATGCCAACTGAATTTGGTTGAGTGATGCAGTGGCAATGCCATAGGATGGTAAACAATTTTGTATAAACGGTTGGTTATGATCCCCTGGGGGCAGAGGGGCGGGGCCCAATAGGGGAAATACAGGTTAAACATTTCAAATCCTTCTTCTACCGTAGGGATAAAGGGATTTTATCCTTATCTAGTCTGTAGCATCCTTAAGCCAAGGGGACTCGATTTTGTATAAATGGTTGATGTGGCCCCCTTGGGGCATAGGGGTTGGGCTCTGTTTGAAGTCTGTTCTCGCTATATCTCAAGTACTGGATGGATCTTTCTGAAAT
>NW_018453171.1:0-392 GCF_002113885.1 Mizuhopecten yessoensis
ATTTAAACTCTTCCAATTCAAAGGTTGGAATAGTTCATTATGAAAGTTAAGGGGTGAATGAGTAAATGTAAACAACTCGCCCTCATGATATTTCAAATACAACAATCGAGACTCAGCAGGTCCCAATTATGGAGGATGAAAAAATCTCGTCCAGAAATATTTAAAACATAAGTGAATTTAACGATGGTACAATAAGCACCAATTGATGTAAAAATACATTATTTGACTAGCACATGTCAAGCTAGAGACATTCCTCCAAGCTTACAGATTATATACACATTACAGTAGTAGTGTTGGAGTTATCTCCTCTTGTCTCTAAAACTCTAAAAAAAGAATATCCCAAGAAATCTCAAGTATTATAGGTTTATCTTATTAATAGTAATAGTAATATT
>NW_018453172.1:0-392 GCF_002113885.1 Mizuhopecten yessoensis
CTACAGATACTGTTATACAGTGATACAAGTCACGATCAGGTAGCTACACTATCAATTAATGTTATATACAAGTCACGACCAGGTAGCTACACTATCCAATAATGTTATACCCTACATATACTGTTATACAGTGATTCAAGTCACGATCAGGTAGCTTCACTATCAATTAATGTTATATACAAGTCACGACCATGTAGCTATACTATCCATTAATGGTATACCCTATATATACTATGTAGTGTTGTACAGTGATACAAGTCAAGTACTATATTCTAGGCCTACAGATGCTGTTATACGGTGACAGTGTATTACAGTATAGGTATCGGCCAGACGCTACGTTACTACAAGTACTTATTCCGTCTTTGCGTATTGCAGAGTTATCTTCTCTTGTG
>NW_018453173.1:0-392 GCF_002113885.1 Mizuhopecten yessoensis
TGAAGAAATCCAATTTGAAGTGATATACTATGGTTTTATTGACAATTAAGATGTATATATTTTGTTGGTTAATAAATTTGTTATATTTGAAATTTAACTTGGTGTTTGCTTGTTTCTAAATTGTGCGAATATGAAAAGTGTTGAAATTTATGTATATATGTAGAATGTGTATGAAGGATGGGTGGATATGCAAGATTTTATTAAATCTGTTGCATACTTCAATGATTTAAAGCTTACGTATATACGTATATATAAACAGTATACTGGATCTTCAGATACCTTGAGGCTAGGTATTGTTATTCCTATGTCATTGTTGAGTCGATGTGGGTTTTACAGTGGAGATAGCCGAGTCTTTCAATAACAACCTGTTAAGTGTACCTCTACAAAGTGAT
>NW_018453174.1:0-392 GCF_002113885.1 Mizuhopecten yessoensis
CTTGACATGCAGATTTCTTTCTTTTTAGTTATTTTGTGATGAAGGTCCGTCATCTGTGGCTCCGTTTCGATGGGTCAACATCTGTCCGTCCCAGATCTCGCATTCCACTTGTCATCATTCTTGGGGAAGGTGTCGTATACAGCTATTGAAACCGTTTAGAAACGTTGTTTCCTTATCGCCGTATAAGTGGCCGAACCGTACACAATCGTTCAAAATCCAGTGGTATTAGCGCGACAACCCTGTACACATGACGTCATTGGGCATATCGCCCTAATTGGGCACGGGCACACCGCCGATGTCCTAGGGAAATGAGTTTGACGCTGCAAAAATCAGCTCGGTAATTACCTGAAATCACTCGAGCGTTGATGGAGGAGTGGAACAATATTCCCGCT
>NW_018453175.1:0-393 GCF_002113885.1 Mizuhopecten yessoensis
AGCTAACAGCTCCCTGCGTGTGACACAGTACTGTCTCTCACACTTTATCAGACTTCTGCTATAATAGCACACAGGATGTTCACCATCCTCATGTACTTGAGATAATACAATGCCAATTCCAAATCCACTAGCATCAGTGTCTAAGATGAAAGTTTTCTTCACATCGGGGTAAGCTAAGATTGGTGAGGTCACTAACCGGGTCTTTAAAGTCTGAAAAGCTGTTTCACATTCTTTGCTCCAGTTGAAGATGCTGTCTTTCTCCGTGAGCTTGTGTAAAGGTTTCGCGATGGTGGCGAAGCCTTTGATAAACTTTCTGTAATAAGATGCAAGTCCAACAAAACTTCTCATCTCTTTTACTGTTTTGGGGACTAACCATGCTTTTACTGCCTCAAT
>NW_018453176.1:0-393 GCF_002113885.1 Mizuhopecten yessoensis
ATTGTTTTAATTCAACCAATTTTCGGTGAAATCGGATTATACGATCAATTTAATTTAACTAACTTTTGGTGAAATCGTGTTATACGATTGATTTAATTTAACCAACTTTTGGTGAAATCGTGTTATACGATTGATTTAATTTGACCAATTTTTGGTGAAATTATGGTATATATATGTGTGTGGATAATTGTGCAAGTGNTTGCAAGTGGTTTAAGATGCTGAATTCGTACAATATGTGTTATCATACATATAAAGGTAATTATTTTGGAATTTTATTTTCTATTTTTTTACATTTAGCGACACGTGCTTTGAAAGATGAGTATTATATGGTACCGGATCACCTTAAAAACTTAGCATTGACGGTTCCACACTTGCTACAGGGGTGTAGAGCAG
>NW_018453177.1:0-393 GCF_002113885.1 Mizuhopecten yessoensis
AAGCCAATGATGTAACAATCAATACCTGCTCACAAGAGAAGATACGCACAGACGGAATACCGAGAACAGTGTGGAAATATAGATGAACTGAAGGTATTTCGAGTAAAATGGACTTCCATCATAATTTTACATATTCATAATGTGTTTATACAGACTCCCTTAAAAAAACACATTCCATACATGTTTTCAGCCTTGTTCTCTAAGCTTTCAAATTATTGAACCTTGCACAGGGACAAATTACCATTCTATGGTCCCCATTTTTTATATCATACATTATATAATACACATATATTAGAAACTAATACCATGTTCCTGTGCATGTTAATAATAATGGCGGCGCCCAGTACACATTTGAACAAACTTGGTAGCCCTTCATCCCAGCATGCCACAGGC
>NW_018453178.1:0-393 GCF_002113885.1 Mizuhopecten yessoensis
CATCATTACTAGTATAAACATGATCAATGATGGTTGAAGAGGAATGAGTTACTCTGGTGGGCTGCTTTATCAGCTGGGTAAGATTGTGAGTGGTGACAAAATCATCCCACTTTGTATTTATAATTCCTTTTTTCAAGTCAATATTAAAATCTCCCATTAGTACCACATCTAAGTCTTCACACATTGCTCTATCAACCATATTATCAAAATGTTCAATCCATTCAGCAATAGCACTAGGTGGTCTATATACAAAGCATACAAGTATTTTCTTCTGATATTGTCTATCTAGCTGAATCCAAATAGATTCAATATCAGCAACTTCAAGATCAGATCTTCTTATGTAAGACGAGGAGTTATTTATATACACTACTAATCCACCGCCAATCTGGTTTA
>NW_018453179.1:0-393 GCF_002113885.1 Mizuhopecten yessoensis
CTTAGTATTCTATACCTAACTGGGTATTCACCGTTATCTTAGTATACTTTATCTAACTGGGTATTCACCATTGTCTTAGTATTCTATACCTAACTTGGTATTCACCATTGTCTTAGTATTCTATAGCTAACTGGGTATTCACCATTGTCTTAGTATTCTATATCTTACTGAGTATTCTCCATTGTCTTAGTATTCTATCCCTAACTTGGTATTCACCATTGTCTTACTATTCTATATCTTACCAGGGATTCACCATTGTCTTACTATTCTATATCTTCCTGAGTATTCACCATTGTCTTAGTATTCTATACCTTACTGGGTATTCACCATTGTCTTAGTATTCTATATTTACTGAGTATTCACCATTGTCTTAGTATTCTATATCTTACTGAG
>NW_018453180.1:0-393 GCF_002113885.1 Mizuhopecten yessoensis
TTCTTTCCATTAAGACAGAGACATAGTGTCTGGGGTGGAGCCTATTGTCCAGGCCACTGTTCTTTCCATTAAGATAGTAACAGTGTCTTGTTGGGCTTATGGTATATGCCACTGTTCTTTAGTCTATGGTATAGGCCACTGTCTTTTCCATTAAGACAGTAACACAGTGTCGTGTTGGGCTTATGGTATATGCCACTGTTTTTTAACCTATGTTAAAGGCAACTGTTCTTTAGCTAATAGAATAGGCCACTGTTCTTTCCATTAAGACAGTTACACAGTGTCTTGTTGGGCTTATGGTATATGCCACGGTTTTTTAGCCTATGGTATAGGCCAATATTCTTTAGCCTTTGGTTTAGGCCACTGTTCTTTTAGCCTATGATATAGGCCACTGTC
>NW_018453181.1:0-393 GCF_002113885.1 Mizuhopecten yessoensis
TAAACCAAAGGCTAACTAATACCCCCGCTCCTTTATAAATTAGAATTGAAAACCAAAGGCTAACTAATACCCCCGCTCCTATATAAACTAGAGCTGGAAACCAAAGGCTAACTAATACCCCCGCTCCTTTATAAATTAGAATTGAAAACCAAAGGCTAACTAATACCCCCGCCCCAAAATCAACTAGAATTGTAAACCAAAGGTTAAATAATACCCCCGCTCCTATATAAACTAGAACTGTAAACCAAAGGCTAACTAATACCCCCGCTCCAATATCAACGAGAATTGTAAACCAAAGGCTAACTAATACCCCCGCTCCAAAATCAACTAGAATTGTAAACCAAAGGTTAAATAATACCCCCGCTCCTATATAAACTAGAACTGTAAACCAAA
>NW_018453182.1:0-393 GCF_002113885.1 Mizuhopecten yessoensis
GCACTTTTTCTATAGCAATAACCAAACAGTTTTCCCCAACTTATCATTTTTTTGCCCTTACGGAAGCACACAGAGGATTTAATTCTAAATGTGGGAGGAAGCAGAAGTATCCGGAGAAAACCCGCGTGGTCAGACAGGTGACCGGGATTGAATCCGCCAATCTTGGTGAAGACGAGCGCACTATCCACTGCGCCACCCGACCCATCATATACGTTACGCAGAAGAACAATTATATACTTTAGATTTGACTGGAAGAAAATTGCGTCATTGATACATAGATTATATTGTGAATACATTTTTATCTATTATCAATGATGCAACAAATCTACATAAACAGATGGCGAGGATACTGTAATGGAAAATTACCTAACAGGAGAATATTACTTTTGAGAG
>NW_018453183.1:0-393 GCF_002113885.1 Mizuhopecten yessoensis
TCAGAGGTACTACACTCATTTTCTCTACATGGAAAGAAAGATCATAAGGAGCTTACTTAAATTGTAAATTTCAGGACCCCCGAGCTATCCGTTCTCCCGTTGGGAGGGGGTAAAGTTTACTATAGTTTATATAGGGAAATAACACTTTTGGGTATATTTTGACAACTTTCTGTAGGAAATTATTTTTACATAGTGAGAATTATCCTGGGAGGAAGATGGTTTCAAATTGTAAAATTGAGATTCCTACCCCAACGCCTGGGGCCAGGGCGGGGCCCCAAAGGGAAAAATTAACCAATATTTCAAAAATCTTCTCCAAACTCAGAGGTACTACAGTCATTTTCTCTACATTGAAAGAAAGACCATCAGGGTTTTATTTAAATCGTAAATTTCAGG
>NW_018453184.1:0-393 GCF_002113885.1 Mizuhopecten yessoensis
ACCTCTGATTCTAAACAAGGAAAATGAAGAAATTTTAGCATACTGGCCCAACTCTACAGCCCTTGGGGCTAAGTATCAAACTGTCAACTCAGGGTTATAATTCCAATCAAGTTATTAACATGTAATATTCAAAGTATCATTTGCCATTATAAACCATAATAAATTTTGCCCCATCCTTCCCCAGCGGGTAAACGTGAGACCCTAGGGTCATTAACCTTAAGACCCTTCCATCTATGAAGAGTGTTTGATTCTACCATATCTGGGTCTTTGAGAAGAAGATTTTTGAAATTTCAGTCAATTCAACCCTTTTTGGCCCCATCCATCAGCCCCCGGGGGGTCAGTCAGGGCTGCATACCATCAAACTGCTACCTAATACTGATAATGCTAACCTAA
>NW_018453185.1:0-393 GCF_002113885.1 Mizuhopecten yessoensis
AGATACATCACTTTAGCTGGTGCTAGGTGCTTGATAGAGATTGAAAAAAGACTTTAAGTAGACTGAGTAGGGAACAGAATCACTACATTAATTGGGGATATAATGATAATTGCTTCGAGCTCCGCGTGGTGACACAGAATTAACTTGCCAACTATAAATCCCCTCTTATATTTTACATCCTACGTTCTTCATCATGTAATCCATCTGCACTCTCAAGTAGATTTATTCTCTAGTTGAAACTCCAATTACATGTGAATGAAATCCTTCTTCAAGTTAAAATCCTGCTTAGCCCATGGTCGTCTGCCTGAACTATGCCATTGTTTTAATAATAATCAAGGTAACAGAGAAGCTTTACTGATCTGTATCACAATCCACCTCTGTGGTGTAGGGGAG
>NW_018453186.1:0-393 GCF_002113885.1 Mizuhopecten yessoensis
GCATTTCTCCAGTAGACATACGGTCTATAAAACAGGGACGGGGACGGGCATGTCTCCAGTAGACATACGGTCTATAAAACAGAGACTGTGACAGGCATTTCTCATGTAGACATACGGGCTTTAATATAGAGACTGGGACAGGCAATTCTCCAGTAGAAAACATAATTTCTAAAAAAAGTTTGTGATTAAAAGCTTGTGTGTAGACATACGGTTTATAAAACAGAGACTGTGACAGGCATTTCTCATGTAGACATACGGTCTTTAATATAGAGACTGGGACAGGCAATTCTCCAGTAGACATACGGTCTATAAAACAGAGACTGGGATAGGCATTTCTCCAGTAGACATAGGTCTATAAAACAGAGACTGTGAGAGGCATTTCTCCAGTAGACA
>NW_018453187.1:0-393 GCF_002113885.1 Mizuhopecten yessoensis
AAATATTTACCAAGTTTCTTAACTATCCAGTTATATTTTGTTGCAAAAATTAATATTTATGCGCGTGTTTTGCCCACGTCGATCTGGACGTTTTGTTTGTTTGATATTTCGGGTCTTCCGTATTTTCCTGTTATGACATTTGTTGCTGGCGAATGAAGAACACAAGCATGACGGCCACGGGTAAGTGGACCTGGTGCATTTATACACCCTTATATCAAAACATATTCAACCAGTATCACAAATATAAACATATACTTATCAAATTGGTTACTTTTCAAACTTACCTGAAATGTATCTTTGTCGCGGTGAATGTTTTTAAAAAAATTGATACTCAAATCACGTGTCCTTTATATGGTCACCTACCAGTCCACGTGTACCCAACATCATGCACGT
>NW_018453188.1:0-393 GCF_002113885.1 Mizuhopecten yessoensis
TACATTGTGTACCTACCTGTATGTTGGTACATTGTGTACCTACCTATATGTTGGTACGTTGTGTACCTACCTGTATGTTGATACATTGGGAACCTACCTGTATGTTGGTACGTTGTGTACCTACCTGTATGTTGGTACGTTGTGTACCTACCTGTATGTTGATACNCCAGTACATTATGTACCTACCTGTATGTTGGTACGGTGTGTTCCTACCTGTATGTTGGAACGTTGTGTACCTACCTGTATGTTGGTACGTTGTGTACCTACCTGTAAGCCAGTACATTTTGTACCTACCTGTATGTTTGTACGTTGTGTACCTACCTGTATGCCAGTACATTGTGTACCTACCTGTATGTTGGTACGGTGTGTACCTACCTGTATGTTGGAACGTTG
>NW_018453189.1:0-393 GCF_002113885.1 Mizuhopecten yessoensis
ATCTGTCTGTTAAGATCATCTGTCTATAAAGGTCATCTGTCTGTTCAGATCATCTGTCTCTAAAAGTCATCTGTCTGTTTAGATCATCTGTCTATAAAGGTCATCTGTCTGTTTAGATCATCTGTCTATAAANGATCATCTGTCTATAAAGGACATCTGTCTGTTTAGATCATCTGTCTATAAAGGTCATCTGTCTGTTTAGATCATCTGTCTATAAAGGTCAACTTTCTGTTAAGATCACCTGTCTATAAAGGTCATCTGTCTGTTTAGATCATCTGTCTATAAAAGTCATCTGTCTGTTGGGATCATCTGTCTATAAAGGTCATCAGTGTGTTTAGATCATCTGTTTATAAAGGTCATCTGTCTGTTAAGATCATCTGTCTATAAAGGACA
>NW_018453190.1:0-393 GCF_002113885.1 Mizuhopecten yessoensis
ACAACTCCACCAGTCCTGGACCCCTACAGTCTCCAGTCACCCATCTGAAATGCAGTTGCAAGTTTTACAGGTACAGATACATGTTTACCCCATACTCCTGCTTACAGTAGCATTTCCCGACCTCTGGACGTGCACTTAGATTCCAAAATTAAAGCCAAAATTATGTGCAATGAATTTGTGGAATTTGGGGCATTGCTCTCCACCAAATCGCACCCTGATCAATTCCAGCTTCAAGTTCAGGGAAACAACCTATCTTTGGTACCCAATACAAAAAATTTCCAAATTAAAACCACTGAACAATGGGTCCAAGCCTTCCACGTTTTCGTTTCGGTTTATGTTCAGGCACATCCCACTCAAACTGTCAGTCTTTTGAAATATGCTGACACAATCCAA
>NW_018453191.1:0-393 GCF_002113885.1 Mizuhopecten yessoensis
CGTTCCACTGTCATACTGGTAACTGTTAACGGTGACTCCATAGTGCTAGGGTCCCCGACCATTGTCATACTGGTAACTGTTAACAGTGACTCCATAGTGTTAGGGTCCCCGTACAACTGTCATACTGGTAACTGTTAACGGTGACTCCACAGTGTTAGGGTCCCCGTTCCACTGTCAAACTGATAATTGTTTATGGTAACTGCATAGTGTTAGGGTCCCCGTACCACTGTCAGACTGGTAACTGTTAACGGTGACTCCACAGTGTTAGGGTCCCCGTACCACTGTCATACTGGTAACTGTTAACGGTGACTCCACAGTGTTAGGGTCCCCGTACCACTGTCAAACTGATAATTGTTTATGGTAACTCCATAGTGTTAGGGTCCCCGTACCACT
>NW_018453192.1:0-393 GCF_002113885.1 Mizuhopecten yessoensis
TGTCCGGTTTGGACACGGAATACATTTGTAGTTTCGTATTTGCGTGGGGCATTTAAAACTTTCGTTGGGAGTTGTTAAAGAATTAGTAGTTGAAGATCATTTGCATAACAATTGGACGTGGGAAGTACTGTTTTTATATAAAAAGGGTTTTCAGCAGTAATTATTTAGACTTTTATTTCTTATCGTTTTCTTTTGAAATATACTTCATAAATTCGATATATTTTTGCAATCTAACTTCATGTAAATGTCAGTATGTATGGCTTTGATAAAAGTAAAACTTGTGTCAATGCAATAACATGCATAAATATTATGTCTGTTACACCTATAAACACAAAACATAAAACCAACTAAATGTTTAACAGTCGATACAAAAACAGGAACTGAGAAAAACAA
>NW_018453193.1:0-393 GCF_002113885.1 Mizuhopecten yessoensis
TAAAGTGTAGATAAGATGAAGGCTTTGGTCGATGTCTAACATCCTTCTGTAAAGTGTAGATGTGATAAAGACTTTGGTCGATGTCTAACATCCTACTATAAAGTGTAGATGTGATGAAGACTTTGGTCGATGTCTAACATCCTACTGTAAAGTGTAGATGTGATGAAAACTTTGGTCTGTAACAACCTACTGTAAAGTGTAAATGTGATGAAGACTTTGGTCTGTAACAACCTACTGTAAAGTGTAGATGAGATGAAGACTTTGGTCNTAACATCCTACTGTAAAGTGTAGATGAGATGAACACTTTGGTCTGTAACATCCTACTGTAAAGTGTAGATGTGATGAAGGCTTTGGTGGATGTCTAACATCCTACTGTAAAGTGTAGATGTGATG
>NW_018453194.1:0-393 GCF_002113885.1 Mizuhopecten yessoensis
AAAAAAAAAATACATGTCGCATGTAACTTCAGTCAGTATATATATGCATTCATGGACAACGAATGACAGAAACAGTTAGACAGATTCAATTACAGTAACTATACTCGAAGTCATATGCGGTAATATTATTCTTTAGAACAAAATTTGCCTGACAAACGTTTTAAAAGATGCTTGCTCATTCAAGTGTGTATTACATGTATTATATGTAACTGCAGTACTCCTCTATTGCTACGATACGTGTATCCCTCTGTACAACCACGCATGCTTATACATTGGAATCTGTATATGTTACATATATTTGTATACCATTAAAAGTCAAAGGTGTTGGGTTAAAATAAAGCAAGAGGTCCAGAGGGCCTGTATCGCTCACATGAACAATAAAGCAACCATCGG
>NW_018453195.1:0-393 GCF_002113885.1 Mizuhopecten yessoensis
GTGACTGAATTACTACTGTATCTACACTTCACAATGGTTACTGAACTACTACTGTATCTACACTTCACATTCGTGACTGAATTACTACTGTATCTACACCTAACACTGGTGACTGAATTACTTCTGTATCTACACCTCACATCGGTGACTGATTTACTTCTGTATCTACACCTCACACTGGTGACTGAATTACTACTATTTTACACCTCACAATGGTGACTGAATTACTNACCTCACAATGGTGATTGAATTACTTCTGCATCTACACCTCACACTGGTGACTGAATTACTACTGTATCTACACTTCGCAATGGTGACTGAATTACTTCTGCATCTACACCTCACACAGGTGACTGAATTACTACTGTATCTACACTTCACAATGGTGACTAA
>NW_018453196.1:0-393 GCF_002113885.1 Mizuhopecten yessoensis
CAGCAACACTTTTTTATCCGGTGTTTATACACATTCTAAAACCTTATACAAAATTAGGGTACTGAGGTTTTTATTTATACCCTCAATTTTTATAAGGTTTTCGAATGTGTATAAACACCGGATTCGAGAAAAAATGTTGCTGTTATTTACTGGTGTGTATAGGTTTATTACTAACCGAAAGTATCCGGAAAATACTAACCGAAAGTATCCTGAAACCAAGCCCCTGTAGAATAACATTTTCTGATGTCGCTTACTTTATAGGTTAATTTTAGAGGTAATATTTGAAGACGCTTCAGGATCTCTACAGCTCTACTCACACATGCGTGGCACCAAAATTTGGTAAAAATATGCTCAGTCGTTTATGACAAGTAGCATTTTTTAGGAAAAGTTGCC
>NW_018453197.1:0-393 GCF_002113885.1 Mizuhopecten yessoensis
ACTGATTTCAATGTGTTTGTCACTCTATCAGCTTCACGAAAGATATGCCTGTGCAAGTCTAGTCACTTCAGTGCAAAGGAGAACCAGTCAGACGAAGAGATTCTTTGTTTATCAACGACAATACTGATGAGCCGCCTGAGATACATGTATGTACGCGCATGTGTGGGTTAAAGGTAAGTATGCGTAGCCTACTTTGTCAGTTCGTGTCTGTGTCACAACATGACTCCCCCGTCCCCCTCCCTACCCTGGTCTGATTTGCTTCAAGTCAGTCACACATGCTATACTGCTAGGGGTCACAGAACACCTAATGCTGAGACCCATATCAACATACAAATGTAGCATATATAATGTATTTCAGAGGTTCAAGATGGGAAGTCGAGGGGGATTCGAGAT
>NW_018453198.1:0-393 GCF_002113885.1 Mizuhopecten yessoensis
TTTCGGTGGTGAAGGAAAGACTCAGAGACTACCAAGTTTGAAAAACCCCACTGACCTGCGGCCAGTAACTGGCGACCAACGTAGGCTTTGAACCTATGACCCAGTGCTAGAGGAGTAGTGATCTTAGACAATCAGATGCCTTTGCCCGACGTAGCTACTACTGCCCCTTACTAGAATAGCAGTTTCAGTTTCAATTATTGACATTGATTGAACACACATGTTTTTCTGCAGAGAGATTCTATCAGTTCAAATGGTCAGGGTTTTGGATACCTTGACGGAGTAAAAATGGAGGAGATTGTTGAGCGAACTGTGGAGCTTTACACATCCTTGCCCGCGAGGCTCACAACTGTGCTGTCATCCGAAGACTTAACTGTATCCCACTGTTTGTACAGG
>NW_018453199.1:0-393 GCF_002113885.1 Mizuhopecten yessoensis
CAACATCAAAAGTCAATGTTATAGATGGAACCTCTCATTTACCAATATCAAAAGTCAACATTATAGTTGGGACCTCTCATTTACCAACATGAAAAGTCAATGTTATAGATGGAACCTCTCATCTACCAACATCAAAAGTCAATGTTATAGATGGGAACTCTCATTTACCACCATCAAAAGTCAATGTTATAGATGGGACCTCTCATTTACCAACATGAAAAGTCAATGTTATAGATGGGACCTCTCATTTACCACCATCAAAAGTCAATGTTATAGATGGGACCTCTCATTTAATTACATCAAAAGTCAATGCTATAGATGGGACCTCTCATTTACTGACATCAAAATTCAATGTTATAGATGGGACCTCTCATTTACTAACATCAAAAGTCA
>NW_018453200.1:0-393 GCF_002113885.1 Mizuhopecten yessoensis
TGAATGACTGCATCAGACTGAATGACTGCCTGCATCAGACTGAATTACTGAATCAGACTGAATGACTGCATCAGACTCAAATAGCGAGATTAAATGACTGCATCAGACTAAAATAGCGGGACTAAATGACTGCATCAGACTCAAATAGCGTGATTAAATGACTGCATCAGACTAAAATAGCGAGACGCACATGTACACAAGAAAATGTTTCAAAAAACTGAATGATTACATCAGACTAAAATAGCGAGACTGAATGACTGCATCAGACTGAATGACTCCCTGCATCAGACTGAATGGTTGCCTGCATCAGACTGGATGACAGCATCAGACTGGATGACTGCATCAGACCGAATGACTGCATCAGACTAAAATAGCGAGACTGAATGACTGCAT
>NW_018453201.1:0-393 GCF_002113885.1 Mizuhopecten yessoensis
AACTGAATCTTGAAACAATCGGAATGTAGGTCCCGTTCGTTAGACGTTGTCAATTCATATTGGCGTGGATGACGAATTTCATTTTGGATGAAAATGCCCCAATCAACGAGTCTAGAGGCAGGGACGGAAACAACAGTGGGGTCCAAAAGTTTCGGGTTGTCTATATTTCCTCACTAATATTGCAGACATCAGGAAATGTCAACTCGAGTTAATGTCCGGAGTGAGGTTTTACTACATTGTTAATCATAGTGAAATAATTATAAGCATCAAATTTGCTTAATATATTAAAAAAGATATTAACATTAAAGAAACCTAAAAAAAAAAAAATTGTACTCAAAATCTGTCCCTGGTGATACCGACGAGATTCTTCAATTTACATCTAGAGCCACATAA
>NW_018453202.1:0-393 GCF_002113885.1 Mizuhopecten yessoensis
GAACTGTGCCGAGTCTGCCGGGTTGTACCTTATTATACTCAATTTTGTTTCCTTGTTGTCGCGGTTAGGGAGAAACGCGTCTGCTTTATGAAAACAAAAACTCGCAGTGACATAGAATTGTCGTATTAAAGAAAAACCTCGCTTATGGTAGCAGAGCATAAACGACCCTGCAATTCATAACATTATCTTGTTGTTCTTGGTTTAACGTCCTCACTACTGCTAGTCACAATAATACGAGGACCAGTTTAAAGGGAAAATCTATTGGATAAGTTAAAAAATCTTCGTGGAAGACACAAAGGAAAACACCTGATTCTGCAGGGGCCCCACCTCAGTAACCTTTTAATATATGTATGCAGTGGGATAAAGCAATTTACTACATTTGTACCAGTGAAA
>NW_018453203.1:0-393 GCF_002113885.1 Mizuhopecten yessoensis
GTACTGGAGGTATGGGGAGTACAGTGTACTGGTGGTATGGGGAGTGTGGAGTACTGGTGGTATGGGGAGTACAATGTAGTCGAGGTATGAGGAGTACAGGGTACTGGTGGCATGGGGAGTACAGAGTACTGGTGGTATGGGCAGTACAGAGTACTGGTGGTGTTGGGAGTACAGGGTACTGTGGTATGGGGAGTACAGTGTACTGGTGGTATGGGGAGTACAGGGTACTGGTGGTATGGGGAGTAAAGGGTACTGTTGGTTTGGGGAGTATGGAGTACTGGTGATATGGAAAGTACAGAGTACTGGTGGTGTTGGGAGTACAGGGTACTGGAGGTATAGGGAGTACATGGTACTGGTGGTATTGGGAGTGCAGTGTACTGGTGGTATGGGGAG
>NW_018453204.1:0-393 GCF_002113885.1 Mizuhopecten yessoensis
TAAATTGTTTTGCCCAAGAACATGCAAGTATCCAAGTGTTTTTTTTTTTAATACTTAAATTAGTCAAACTATAATCGATCATGGAAAGCAAAGATCGATTAATCGATTTTCAGAAACAAACAACCAGACGTCGATTAATCGGAACAGCACTAATAAATCACAGTTTATCTTTCGATGTGAATGATTTTACAGATTAATAACTTGATTATAGGAAATATGTCAATCTTATAGGATATGAAAATGTCAATATCATTATATGAGGCCCTTTTGTAAAGTTATTCTTTGATTTTTTGGCAGTATTTTACCGCACGTATGACACGCCATGTACGCCCCAAGTGCTCCACTTGGAATAAACTGTTATGAATTTCCACATGGTGAAGTTTCGTTATATAT
>NW_018453205.1:0-393 GCF_002113885.1 Mizuhopecten yessoensis
ATAAACAATGGAGAAAATACACACAGCTATCACAATAAACAAAGGGGAAAATATACCAAACCACCATAAACAAAAGTGTTCGTGCCCGTCCTCTCGCTAACGTCTACGTTTTAACCGCTTTGTGTTCATGGCCGTACCCAACCACCACAAACAAAGGGAAAATATACCCGACCACCACAAACAATGGGAAAATATACCCAACCAGCACCACAAACAAAGGGAAAATATATCCAGCCACCACAAACAAAGGGAAAATATACCCAACTTCCACCACAAACAAAGGGAAAATATACCCAACCACCACAAACACAGGGAAAATATACCCAACGACCACCACAAACAAAGGGAAAATATAGCCAACCACCATAAACAAAGGGAAAATATACCCAACCA
>NW_018453206.1:0-393 GCF_002113885.1 Mizuhopecten yessoensis
CAGTCCATAAATTGAAAGATGCAAAATAATAAACATCTTTCCTCAATAAAGCCTTGCAGAGGAGTGATTTTCTATTTGCGCGCAGTTCACTGCCCAGCCACGCACTGACCAATAGCTGACCACTACACAAAGTTATAAAAATAGTGTAACCCCCGACCCTTGTCAGACAAGTTTACATAAAAGTTAAAAATAAGCCACCACATTTACTGTGACACGTGCATGTAATTATTACATTGCACTCGGTTATTATTATTTAATCTAACTATTATAAATAATACATTGTCATCAAATAATGGCACTACTACACATGTGCTCTCTGGATAGGACCTACATGCAATACCGCTACATGATATTTAATAAAACATGTGATAGAAATGACAACATTGGCGACAC
>NW_018453207.1:0-393 GCF_002113885.1 Mizuhopecten yessoensis
GGGTTCTTGTGCTCAAACTCAGATTTTGTGCTCAATTCCTTGTTCCAATGATTGATTATTCAAATTTAATTCCAGTGATTTTAAGGAAATATGGAGAGATTTAAAATCAAACACCATTTTGCATTAGCTTGGCTTAATTTGTTCTTAAACTGTTTTGCTTCAAGAAAGCAAGTGTGATTACCTGCAATGTCACGCTTCAGCATTTCAAAAAGTTTTCCATATTATTAGATATTTACAAGTGACAGCTGGTAGATTGATGTGAACTTCTCTGATACTTACCTGTGTCTTCGTCTGTCGCCTCTGTTGTGATCAGCCCTGGATCTGTAAAATACAGACACAGTATGTGAATACCTTCATTATCAAACCTGATTCATAGAACATATTCTGATTGGA
>NW_018453208.1:0-393 GCF_002113885.1 Mizuhopecten yessoensis
TTTTTATTACAATGTGACCGTTTCTATATACAGCGACAGTGGCTATACCGGGATATAGATGTTCGCCCGGACACTAACCCTATTTCTCGTTTACAATTGTTTTCAGACCTTACCGCAGATCACCTTAGCAATTATACGATATATATCCTCAACCGGAATGACAGGGCTACTGTAACTATATATGTAGTAGTCTTGTCTAGTCTAAATACCCTTTGTGATTGTCACGTATTTTTAAAGCGTCAGGATGACACGGCAGTAGCTACCAATGTTCGTGTTACTGCTGCGTCAGGCAACACAAACATTTAATTAAAATAGTACGTAAAGTCTGTATAAATAGGGAGTTTTTTTACACTGAGTGCCACTGCTGGTGGTTAGCAAATGATGCCAGCCCGA
>NW_018453209.1:0-393 GCF_002113885.1 Mizuhopecten yessoensis
AAAATAAATATTTTATAATGTTTGTATAGAATACCAAACTTTTACTTAGTTATGTCATTTTCATTTTAGCAATGATGCATATTTCATATGTTATAATATCAAAAGGGAAGTGATTGAAAAATTCGTAATAGACTTCAGATAAAAATAAACCTTATGTAGATAAAACTGCGGCGGTAAGACGGGATTGGCATCAGTTTTTGTTACATTTTATTTTGAAAAACATACAATTTATTTAAAACGTAAACAGACAATTATTTTACTTATGATAGTATATAACAACAAAAGAAGTTTGATGAATAGTTTATCAATACAAAAGTATATCAAATAAATAAAACTGATAATACTATCATTTAAATTATCTAATTCATGAATAATAAAAACTATATACAATTT
>NW_018453210.1:0-393 GCF_002113885.1 Mizuhopecten yessoensis
TGTACACACGTCCATACCCGTATAGTGTCAGTTTTATAAATGATTTACAGTTTCTTACATCTATGTAGTTTGCGTTAATATAGTCGGAATTCTTCACACCCGGTAAGGTATCCAGGACAACACGTGAATGGTCATCTGAAAACAAGATAACATGATGATGACAGTCGATTTCGAACTCGTGTTCGGAGCATAGTATCTATGCATTGGTTTTAATATATGTACAAGTTTGAAATAAAACAGCTGTAATAGCTTAGTATTTCATACAAATTAAACTTATTGTCTATAATAAAATCACTGCCAGGTACTTTTTAGTCACGTTGAATATTTGATAGATAATAAACAAACACGATGTATATCAGAACTATAAACATAATATATAAATCCATGTATATC
>NW_018453211.1:0-393 GCF_002113885.1 Mizuhopecten yessoensis
GAGAATAGTGCGTTCTGTTAAGTAACGAAAGATCAAGTATGTACTCAGCGTTTTTGAGAACGTCATTTTTCCTAATAATCTGTAAGTATTCGAATAATCTTATACATTAATGAATATCAGTCTTGTATGGAAAACGTCATTAGTTCTTTAGTTATACTAAATATGATATTAGAAATTGATTGTTATTGTATAAATTTGTGGAGTTGAAAGTATTAGCATGGTACTTTATACTGACCGAATCGTAAATAATTCTTTGTGCAATATTTTGATTATTGTATTATTATACCGTAGTTATTGTACGTTTTGTTTATATATCAAGTGCATTTTCTACTTAGTGGCCCACATATCATTTTCATTGTTTTGCATCACCGATGAGACATGAAAAGACGACTC
>NW_018453212.1:0-393 GCF_002113885.1 Mizuhopecten yessoensis
AAATTCCGTTCAGATATCACAAAAATGGTACCTTTTACTATACGTTATGTAATATTGGAGCCGAAAATAAGTTATATACTATTTATTCTTTAAATTCTCCTTTTAAAACGTCTAAGTAGTGTTTTTTTAACATGAACTACATTGCATACTTTTTGTTTCCAGGGAGAATATTTTAATCCTGCACTATGATGGGTCTCTTTCATGCTTTTGATTTTAAATTTCAGTAGAACTGATCTTGTAAAATAAGCTTAGTCTTTTCATGGTAAAGAATATGATAGGAAATACATTTCTTGCCGTTAGAAAGAACTGGCTAGTACGCGTAAATACATTGTTTGATTGTTGGTAATCAAGATAAATCTATTCAGAAAAATGCATTTACTAAAACAAGCTATC
>NW_018453213.1:0-393 GCF_002113885.1 Mizuhopecten yessoensis
CCTAAATCGATAATAATTAGATTTATTGTGCAAGTCAAGTTTTCAAATTCTGTATTTTGAGACATGTGTGGAAAAATAATTATGTTTGTTCAGATGCATGAGTACATAAGTTGTGGTAAAAGTCTACAATAAAAAGAAATTACTGTAAGAATTCGCTTTGAACAATTACTTTTGAAGTGAACCACTATTTGAATGTACAACAAACACTGTGGCAGCGATGAGCTTCGTTACAATGGAAATTTTGATAAACTGAACGATCCTTTCGATTTCCAAACCCAGCAGAATTAAGCTTTTTCTCACAGTTTTAGCTTCAACATTACTGTATATCAATGCAAAGTATAATTTAACATAACAATATTGTAATTAAAGTTCACAAAATAAGAGTTAAAGTTT
>NW_018453214.1:0-393 GCF_002113885.1 Mizuhopecten yessoensis
TGACTTCAACACTCACTGAATTTAACAGCTCCTCTACCCCAACCCACCTCCATCAGGCAATACATGTCTATTTATAGGCTTCAAAAAATACTCAACAGCTGCCTCAGGTGCTATTATCCATCTGTTTCTCAACTTTTTGTTTAAACAACTTCTGCTGAGGGTCCGAAAGTCCTACAGTCAGGATATTTTGGCCAGTATCATCCTGGAATGGAATCCGACAAAATTTGCGAATGAAAATGACTTTGACCCACTTTCAAGGTGTAAGGGTCAAAACATTCAAACGAATTCTTCTGAAGATCCGAAAGGCCTGAAGGCATGATATTTGGCCAGTAACATCCTATGATGGAGTCCAACAAAGTTTGTGAATGAAAATGACCTTGACCTACTTTCAAG
>NW_018453215.1:0-393 GCF_002113885.1 Mizuhopecten yessoensis
TCTAATTTTAACGTGTAAATTGGTGTAGTATTTGTTTAAAAGCAAAGATACACTTGACAAAGCCAAAAACATGTCGAAATATTGGACTCATTATGAAATATTAGTGTTAAACACATGTTGGACTATTAAAAAATATAAACATTTTTTTTCATTCAGATGTGCAACTTGAAACTGTCTTAATGGTGGTAATGCCGATTTTGGGTTACGTCTTAGGCCTTGCATCTTTAGCGATTTACTATAAATGCATCAGGAATCGAAATGGAGATTGTCCGAAAGGTTTGTAAAGAATGAGTTATATTCAAGTATGGTTGTATCACATAGAAGAATATTGACGCGTGTTCTTACTAATGAAATGAAAAAGCCCGTGTCCAATGTGAGATATTTATAAAAAAT
>NW_018453216.1:0-393 GCF_002113885.1 Mizuhopecten yessoensis
AGTTTAGGCGTAGTAATTCCATTTCTTTTGCATTGCTAGTTCTTTGCGCTTGTAGCAAAGCGCTTTGGTGTTATGGAAATATAAAACTGCTTTCCAGGAACATAGAAGAAATCATATTTGATTTGCCTGTCTGTCTCGTTTGCGTGTATGTTAGCTATCTGTTCACAGTCCATGTTTGATACCTGCTGTCCAGTCACGAGAGCCGTACGCAGCAAGGCGTCAATGTCAAGTTTTGTTCGTTCGGCTCGCGTTATTAAGACGGCAATGAATACACAAACATCATTTTCTGCTACTTAACTATAACCTAAACTCCAATATTCATATGTACATTGTCATTTAATTTCAACATTTTTTTTTATTCAAAGTTGATACTGGAAAGGGATTGAACAACAG
>NW_018453217.1:0-393 GCF_002113885.1 Mizuhopecten yessoensis
TGTATGGTATTTTGGTGTAAAATGTAGTCCTGTACATCAATATGTGTTGTATGTTTTCGCTTTGATAGCTGCTCCATCGAATATAACTATTATAAACTTCCGAGTCTGATGCATTTTTCAACACCAGATATATCCGATGAGTGAGATGACTGATCTCTGCAATATGAAAATAAAAGAAGAATTATTATTTACCAGAATATATGGCTATGTATGTACGATTCAGAGAATTAATTGCATCAATATGATTCAGGCAATCTAGTGAATCTACTGTAATACATATGTAATAATCATAACCAAATATAAAATCTGTTTAGCACCCTATCCTACCCTGTGTCTTGGCCCTCTAGATCTGGGGCCAACTGATAAATCTGCATGCAAGTCAGAAAATTTTGT
>NW_018453218.1:0-393 GCF_002113885.1 Mizuhopecten yessoensis
CCATACGAATATGTTGTCTCTGTCTCAATTCCAGGATAATAATTCTCTAACAAGTATTTAAAAAGTCATTCATAAGGTATAAGGCACAGTTGTGTAATCTGTTTGTGTGATCGGTTTTGTATTTTCTGTCTGTCCGCGGAAGGTGATAATGTGAACGGCTCAGTGACACTTGCTATATTGATATTTTAAGTAATAAATACACACTGCAAATTCAGAAAATTTTACTTACTAATATTTCTTGTTTGTGAAAAGATTCTAAATTGAAGTTACAAAAATTGTTATAAGAAAAAACAAGACACCGCCTAATTACCTGTTGATTAAATCAACATTGTAGATTTAGATAAAAAAGAAATAATATGTTGATTATTTCATAACTATAAGCTTTTGTGTCTG
>NW_018453219.1:0-393 GCF_002113885.1 Mizuhopecten yessoensis
GTGTTACTTACCCAAACTCTTAAGAAATGGTGTTACTTACCCAATACTCTTAAAAAATGGTGTTGCTGACCCAATACTCATAAGCAATAGTGTTACTTACCTCATACGTTACAGATATGGCGTTTCTTCCCTTATACTCTCTATATATGGTGTTGCTTATCAACATACTACAGACATGATGTTTCAAACCTTCCGATCTAAGGAGATGGCATTCGAAATCATTATGTTCAGATATGTAGTACTCTATGTACATAATTTGTGTTCAATGACTAATTCTATTAAAACATGGTGGTCCTTGTCTGATGGTGTAGTTTTAATGGTGTTTATTGCCTTATACTTTACAGATATGGCGTTCATAATTTCAGGTACATTTTTTGTTGTATGTGATAATGA
>NW_018453220.1:0-393 GCF_002113885.1 Mizuhopecten yessoensis
CAGAATCCGTGCCACACGTTATAGTGACTTTGAAACTACAAACATTGTATCATCACATGAACTGAACAAGAACAAATGCCATTGCACAAAACTTTGCAGTACTAACATTTATAGAAATTCATTCTTTGTGAGAACAGTACATGATTGGAACCATCTGGACAATTCAACAGTTTCAAATTCCTCCTGCTGAAATCTGCCAAAAACTTTAGAAAAATGAAAACTTTAAACATATATCTGTAAATGAAGATCTTACACAGCTCCGCAGCCAATTCGCCTATCTCGCTCGACAGGCTGTAAGAAATGGCCGTGCCTCTCAGACCTGGTCTACCAACGGAAAACTCTTGGTTAAATAAAAACGGAACGAGACCTCACTGCATTCGGCCATGATATGCA
>NW_018453221.1:0-393 GCF_002113885.1 Mizuhopecten yessoensis
TTTATCTATTGCACTTGTTTTTTAACAGGCGTGTCAAACCTTGATGTTTTGGCCACGTTCTAAAAATCCTAGAGGTACAAAATTTCACGAATTTTTTTGCATCCTCGTGAATATAAGCAACTATAAAGTAATTCATTTACCTAGGGTATTTAAAATTGCAATTTTTTTAATTGTTTACAAGGGAGGTATTTGGAAGAACGTGGCATGTGCATGATGTATCGCAGTTAGCAAGACATGTAAACACCTTCAGCTGTATCTATTGCCCAACAAATGAAAAATATTGTTACATAGTTAAAAAGGTTGAATAAAAAATGCAGAATGCCGAAAATGGTAACATAGGTCTATTTTCCAAGCAATCTGATTAAAATCATCTGTTACATGGCTCCGCCTGAA
>NW_018453222.1:0-393 GCF_002113885.1 Mizuhopecten yessoensis
GGGGGGGGGGGGGGGGGGGGGGGGGGGGGGAGAAATGTTAGAGTTGAAGAAAGATCTAAAGTGTGAGTGGGGAGGAATCGAGAGAAGGGATAGAGATTTTAAAATGGAAGAAATAGATAAAGTATCAGTGAGGAGAAATCGCAAGGGGGAAAAGATATGTTAGAGTGGAAAAAGGAGATAAAGTATCAGTGGGGAGGAATTGGGAGGGGGAAAGAGATGTTTTAGTGGAAGAAAGAGATCAATTATAGGTGGAGAGGAATCGGAACAGGGGGAAATGGATGTAAGAGTGGAAGAAAGAGATAAAGTATGAAAGGGGAGGACTCTGGATGGGGAAAAGAGATGTTAGAGCGGAAGAGGGAGATAAAGTATGAGTGGGAAATAATCGGGAGGGGG
>NW_018453223.1:0-393 GCF_002113885.1 Mizuhopecten yessoensis
CCTTTCAACCTGTGGCCTTAAAAATTGTTAAAACGATGATCGATATATGTATAATTAAAAACATTGCCTAAACAAGTTATAATGATTACTTGTATTGGTGCATTCATGGTATATTATTAAAAGTAGAACTAAAATAATTTTAAGTGAGATGTCATGTTATTGGTATGCTCAGATGACCTTCACACTTTGCAACTTTTGTTCATGTGCAGTTATAGATCCACATCACTACTGGAACATGTCAAAAACACCAACTTATTTAATCACTCATCAAAGTTCCTATATTGCAATTGGTAATTACTGAGTGACAGATCTAATTTTCTTTTTGTGCAGCTGCACTAAATTCCATACGTAGTACTTTATTGACTTCCAACCTCGGTCTTCTAAAAGTGTGTT
>NW_018453224.1:0-393 GCF_002113885.1 Mizuhopecten yessoensis
CGCGCTTGATTGACAGGTGTATCAACCAATTAAAAGGCGCCATTTTCGAGTACGTGTCGGTGCACAGAACACATATTGTATATGAATTACATCATTCACACGGCTTTATATTTTATCTATATATGTATTTGATAATGAATGCTAGCTACAATACTGAAATGTATCGATTCCTAATAATTTACGTTAATACAGAGAAGGCCTCTGGTTATGATATAAACGAAACAAAACAAAAGACTCTAGTTTGTATAATTATTCTCATTCTCAAGGCTGACCTGAAGCAGAGACAAATATACGTAAGGCTTTATCTGTCTCTGCCTGAAAACAGGTAATACAATATTCAATATTAAGTTAGATAATTCATATATTTAACAACGTAATCACGCTATACCTTTA
>NW_018453225.1:0-393 GCF_002113885.1 Mizuhopecten yessoensis
TAGCAACTAGAGTGGAGAAGATGGTGACAGGTAAGAGTTATTTATAAATGGAGTAATCACGTCCATATATGGTCACGCGGTAATAGAAGCCAACATGGTGATGTGCAATCCATCTGTTCTCCGCCTCGGGCTATTGTCCACAGGCAGGAACTCGTGATTTGACAGTTCCTCGTCTGTAAGCCCGACACAAGAGATACGTGTTGAAAGAAATAGAGTTAGAGTGTCACTAAATCAAACCGTTTGACAGGATAACTGGTTTGGTATAGACTGGTCATTTCGAGTATCCACACCACTTATGACATATGATCAATGTTGACAAATGGTTAGGTAACGGGTTGTTTCGCCCCAAATTCCGTTCGCCCTAGGTTGTTTTGCCCGAAATACTTTTTTTTT
>NW_018453226.1:0-393 GCF_002113885.1 Mizuhopecten yessoensis
AAAGCTGCATAGTAATTTTAACACAGATCAAGAACAAGCACTACATTTGCAGGACTCCCATTCCCAACTGTTCATTTGTGATTTGAATTGAACAAATAAAGAAATTTGTCTAAATGAGTCGGGAAGGGAGTTCCATAGCTTTGCCGCACTAAAACAAACAAAAAATAAGACCGAAACTTGTAGTTCTCACTTGTGGTATCTCTGCTTAATTTCTATACATAAAAGAGTAAGAGTTATTCTTCAATGTAATGAGATCATAAAGATAAACAGGAGCGTCTTTATGTATAATTTTTAAAAGTGTCTAAAGCTAAAATTCCCATCCTCCTTAGTTTCAGGCTTGGTATCTTTGACTGCAACAGAAGTTATTCATAAGAACTTTCATAATCTTTATAA
>NW_018453227.1:0-393 GCF_002113885.1 Mizuhopecten yessoensis
AATGTTATAAAAATATGTAACACCGAACGTTTTTACGGAATGTTTTAGATTAAAAGTTTAATCGAAAAAAAATGTTTGCTGTGTATAAGCTGTTTTTCTTTTTTTTACATAATGTGATTTTATCACACATAAAGAAAAGTAGAATGGGGATGACGTCAGTTTGTTAAGACAATAATATGATGTAATGTCGTTTCCATCTATCTTTGACCATAAGGTCACTGTGACCTTTATTTTCCGTCTCACTGGTAACTATTTAAATTGTGTCCCATCACTCTAAGTTCAGAAGTTAAAAGTCTTCAATTTTTGTCTTCATCTTCAGGAGTACTATACAAATATATCAAATATATTGGTCATTCTGCTGGGTTTCAGCTGCAATAGATGTGTTAAGCCCCA
>NW_018453228.1:0-393 GCF_002113885.1 Mizuhopecten yessoensis
GTAACCTGGGACACTTATGTAACCTAGACTGGCCGTATAACCTGGGACACATGAAATGTATAACCTAGGATACACTCATAACCTGGGACACTAATGTAACCTAGACTGGCCTTCTAACCTGGGACACATGAAATGTATAACATAGGGCATACTCGTAACCTGGGACAATAATGTAACCTAGACTGGCCTTGTAACCTGGGACACATGACATTTATAGCCTAGGACACACTCGTAACCTGGGACAAAAATGTAACCTAGACTGGCCTTGTAACCTGGGACACACAAAATGTATAGCCTAGGACACACTCATAACCTGGGACACTAATGTAACCTTGGCCATCCTTGTAACCTGGGACACAAGAAATTCATAACCTAAGACACACTTGTAACCTG
>NW_018453229.1:0-393 GCF_002113885.1 Mizuhopecten yessoensis
ACTCTCTCTTCAAAGTTCTTTTCAACTTTCCCTTACGGTACTTGTTGACTATCGGTCTCGTGCCGGTATTTAGCCTTAGATGGAGTTTACCACCCGCTTTGGGCTGCATTCCCAAGCAACCCGACTCCGGGAAGACCCGGGCCCGGCGCGCCGGGGGCCGCTACCGGCCTCACACCGTCCACGGGCTGGGCCTCGATCAGAAGGACTTGGGCCCCCCACGAGCGGCGCCGGGGAGCGGGTCTTCCGTACGCCACATGTCCCGCGCCCCGCCGCGGGGCGGGGATTCGGCGCTGGGCTCTTCCCTGTTCACTCGCCGTTACTGAGGGAATCCTGGTTAGTTTCTTCTCCTCCGCTGACTAATATGCTTAAATTCAGCGGGTCGCCACGTCTGAT
>NW_018453230.1:0-393 GCF_002113885.1 Mizuhopecten yessoensis
AACAACCGTATCCTACTCATCAGTGGGCGTGGTGAGTTCCTCAGGCTCTTACACACAGATGACCACTGGACACAGGCTATTGGTGTAGACAGGGAGGATGTTCTGTGGGCAGTGTTCGGGCTTAACAAAGTCAAACTATTACGGTACAGCAGTGTGTGACATCTTGACAAACAACAATGTATTTATCTAGCAACCATGAAAACTAACACTGACATGATTATGGAAGTTGTCAAGATTACTTGATATAAACTATGGACCTGAGATGTGTATCTCTACACAACAGACAATACATATATTACAATTATTGGAAATATATATAAAAAGAGAAGTAACTTCTGAATCTAAAGATACCATAACTGTATTGATACTGCTTCTGACTTAACCTTCGGCGTT
>NW_018453231.1:0-393 GCF_002113885.1 Mizuhopecten yessoensis
AAAATGCATTTAGCCTTCATTTTAGGTTTTGATATATTGGGAATCACCAGCGCGTGAGTCGTTTTACAGAAGTCGTTTAGATTATACATGGTCACTTAGAAGTTTCAGCTGGCCGGGTACCCAAAATAGGACATCTCATCATGTTTTTAAAAATAACTGACAGCATTTAAATTATCATTCTATACTTTGAAGAAAGTGTTTACACTTTCTGACCTATTATAGTCATTTATTCATTGAAGTATGAATTAGAACAACTACTCTTGTCCCTGGTTAGGACTGTGATAGGATAGTGTCGTACCGTACCATAGGCCGAGATTAGTTTTGTATTTCCTTTTTCTTTTTCAATTTGATTCATGTGCAACATGTAAGAGATGGGATGATGAAATTTGCTCC
>NW_018453232.1:0-393 GCF_002113885.1 Mizuhopecten yessoensis
ATCGATGGCTTTGTTACAGTTCTCGTCTGTACAGTACCGATGACCCTGTCACTATGCTCGACTGTACAGTACCGATGACCGTGTCACTGTGCACGTCTTTACAGTACCGATGACCCTGTCACTATGCTCGACTGTACATTACAGATGACCCTGTCACTATGCTCGTTTGTACGGTACCGATGATTGTGTCACAGTGCTCGTCTGTACGGTACCTACGACCCTATCACAGTGCTCGTCTGTACGGTACCGATGACCCTGTCACTATGCTCGTCTGTACGGTACCGATGACCTCGTCACAGTGCTCATTTGTATGACACCGGTGACAGGTCAGTGCTTGTCTGAACCGTATATGAAACAACTATTGCGACACTATTCGTCCGAATGGTGTACGGG
>NW_018453233.1:0-393 GCF_002113885.1 Mizuhopecten yessoensis
GTTCTTTAAGTACTGTAATGAGATTCCCGTCGTATTGTTTATAGTCCAGCACTTTTCTGACGTGATTAGTGATAAATGGAAATGATTTGAAATATAATGGTGTCATCATATTTGACACTAAATTCCCAGGTTTCGTGGCGCAGATGCTGTAACGTTAACTGACGGAGGTCTGGTTGACAGAAGAAAACAGGAAAATGTCTGCTTCATATCGCTTTTATTAGATATCAGTTAACATTTTTATCTCGTCTCGTGTCATATTACAATTTTAAATAAACATATATGAACACGTTCGAGAAAACCACACAATTTTCATTCAGCGAAATCATAATCGTCCATATGCATTGACCCCTCCCGAAAAAACAGAACTCTTGGGCTTGAGCAAGACGTCTATTG
>NW_018453234.1:0-393 GCF_002113885.1 Mizuhopecten yessoensis
AGAATACAGAAAGACGGTTGTCTTTTTCTTTAATTTATTTTTATTCATTATCAATTTGTTACATGACGTGATACAACACATATAGTACGTGCTTGTTGTTGAAGCTCCTGAAGTTTACGAGCTGTTTTGCTAATAGTTGTTTTTAATTCACTATGAATAAATACGGTTGACTTCATAATCATATCCTTTCTTGACAGTTCATACTCACAGTAAAATACAATAGATCTGCGCTTCGGGTTCAAATGAAGTAACCAGTCGATATGTTACTTTTTCAGTAACTATTAGAGCAATTTAGAAAAAGGTCTAATATGCTGGAAAACATATTTGTCTTTTACACTATAGCCCGCTTATAACACAAAACACTTGATTTTAGATCCCTTTAGCATCGTCGAT
>NW_018453235.1:0-393 GCF_002113885.1 Mizuhopecten yessoensis
ATGCTAGTATGAAGGATTACCAAATTAGTTCAAATGAATGACCTTTACCCACTTTCAAAGGTCAAAGGGGTATAATGTCGTAAAATCTTCAATCAACTTCATCTCAATAACCAATAGGCCCAGGGTACTGATATTAGACCTGTAGCTTGCTGGGATTAAAGACTATGAAGTTTATTCAAATGAATGACCTTTACCCACTTTCAAAGGTCAAAGGTGTCTAATGTCGTAAAATCTTCATGCGACTTCTTCTCAATAAGGAAAAGGGCCATGGTACTGGTATTGGGCCTGTAGCATCCTGGGATGATGCGATACCAAGTTTGTTCAAATGGATGACCTTGACCAACTTTTAAGGTCACAGGGGTCTAATGTCGTAAAATCTTCAAACGACTTCTC
>NW_018453236.1:0-393 GCF_002113885.1 Mizuhopecten yessoensis
TCCGGACTGCTTTAGACGAGTGTATATGGCCAATATCTCTCTCTTACTAAAAATCTGGACTGCTTTAGACGAGTGTATATGACCGATAGCTGTCTTCTTAAAATTCTGGACTGCCTTAGACGATTGCATTTGACCAATAGCTCTCTTCTTAAAAGTCTGGACTGCTTTAGACGATTCTATATGACCGATAGCTGTCTTCTTAAAATTCTGGACTGCTTTAGACGATTGTATATGACCAATAGCGCTCTCTTTAAAAATCTGGACTGCTTTGGACGATTGTATATCACCAACATCTCTCTCTTCTTAAAAATCTGGACTGCTTTAGACAATTGTAAATGACCAATAGCACTCTCTTCTTAAAACTCCGGACTGCTTTAGACGATTTTATATGAC
>NW_018453237.1:0-393 GCF_002113885.1 Mizuhopecten yessoensis
TTTTTTTTTCTCTTCTTGGTATTTCTTTAAATTTCATGTAATTTTATTTCAACAGGAACCCATTGAATACGACTGATACCCGATTTATACTAGTACTCTTATTACGATAAAGTTGAGTAACATACTTAAAATGTGGCTTTTTCACGTCTATATTTTTATCTACAGATCTACTGATGATATCTTGGATTACGACGTTTCTACTTCATAATTCGTTCAGGATACAAGTCCGCTGACTGCGCTGGTTTTTAATATCCACACTTGGTCAATTATTAATTGAAATTAAGCTAGTACTCATCCAAAGATTGAAATTCTCTAACAGAATTGTTTACGCACCTCAAGTCCTATTTCAACGGTAGAAACTAGTTTAGAACCATTTGGATTTTCATCTTTTTT
>NW_018453238.1:0-393 GCF_002113885.1 Mizuhopecten yessoensis
GGGCAGCAGGCCTTGGATCGGAGGCACAACTCTTGGCTCGGACGTATGACGAAAGTGCTGTCTTTTTGACCGTCGTGTTAGCCTTCAGTTCATTGGTTACTGATGCTATGGAGGATTCCTCGGCCGCATAATCGCTGTTTGTTGATTGATCCTTTTTATGCCATTTGTAGTAAGCAGTGCAAAAGCAGCAGTTCTTTTTCGGTTCGACGCTCGCAACCGCTGTTAGTAATGTTTCTAGAAAATAAACGAATAAGCATGTGCCCGTAAAGCACCAATACTAGATAGCGATACGTGTCTCATCAGTATATGTAACGATGCCCTGATATACATGTACCAATACTAGATAGTGATACGTGTCTCATCAGAATGTGTAACGATGCCCTGATATACATG
>NW_018453239.1:0-393 GCF_002113885.1 Mizuhopecten yessoensis
CAATATCAAAATTTCGTGTAAACTTGAACATGTGCATTAAGTCTTCATTCATATTATACCTGATGTAACTGCTACACTAAGTATAGAAACAGGGCGGAATAATGGTATATCTAGAGCTAAATGGCGGTGTCTGCTTGGCAATAGAAATGACGTCTAGTATGAAACCCATTTTATTTTATTGTGTCCAGTTTACTCAGAGCTTAGAACCAAATATAATAAACCCAATTATTTTCTGCTGTCCATCTATAAATTAATACAATTATTCGCCTGCAGAAATGTAAAACAATTGAGAAACCTTAGTAAGTAACTAGTTCAGACTACTTCTAAAAGAAAGTATATACTTAATATCTGATCAATCGTGTACATTCCAGCTTTGTGCCACTGACAATGGTT
>NW_018453240.1:0-393 GCF_002113885.1 Mizuhopecten yessoensis
GTTAAAATCAGTCAAACATCACGGGTCCATGAATCAATTTCTCTACTCCGTCATGTGATATCGATGTCTAGACTTGTTCAAAATATAATAACATAATGAGTCTGCACGTACTATACATACTTTAAAAGACTTACTTAAATGCACTTAATATTCATATTTATTCGTTTATAGGTGATATTAACCTCAAAATAAACAATTTAAATAACAAATGAGATCAGATCCACATGATACTAAATATAGCTCTTTTGTTAATACCCAAGATGAAACCCTGTCAAGTCGAATCTGTGTTTTTAGACGCATTTATTACAACCACATGTGATGTTTGTTCATTGAACTAACTCTAGTCTACTCTCGTCTGTATAAACAGATAATTGAAAAACAATTATCTTACTT
>NW_018453241.1:0-393 GCF_002113885.1 Mizuhopecten yessoensis
ATACCACCTGGCTAATATCTCTCTATGTGTGTATGCCTGCGTGTGCTGGAAGTATATTGTGTTCTGTTTGTAGTGGGACTGTGATTCCAATGGCATCTTATACAGTGCCACCTCACTTGAACACTACAGCACAGATACTGCAACACCCACCTCAGACCATTTAATATTCCACCTGGGTTGTTTGAGTTGTGTGGGCCGGAGAAAAACACTACATCTTCCATGGGGGTTGAACCCCAACCGCCTGTGTGGAAGGCTGGAGTGTTAACCACTCGGCCAATCTACACAAAAAGTGCTTATATAATATTTCAGTTGATAAATATCTACATTTACATTTACAGTAGAACCCATTTATTATGATATCGGTTATTATGATATATCGGTTATTATGATATA
>NW_018453242.1:0-393 GCF_002113885.1 Mizuhopecten yessoensis
AATATGTTTATTTATATCTTTCTGTCAAAATCACCTAGTTACCTTGCAATGATACACCTATAATTGATAAATTTATGATAATCTCATACATTGTTCGTTGAATTGCACTTTCTATGAATTTGTATTAATTTTTTAATTATGTTTAAGTATGTTAAGTGCTTTCTAAACAATCAAATCTCAAAGAATGACAAAATGCATTCGATTGTGCTCATAACTGTAGTTCTTTTAGATACATTTGTTATAACTGTACTGTAAGCATATGCAAATTGAAGTTCTTTGTCTACAAATATATTATATTGTAACTATTGTGCATGTTCACATTTGAAAGTTTAAAGTGACCGTTGTTGTAGTCAATGTTCTTAACAGTTTATACAAAGAACTCTGCACAGATGT
>NW_018453243.1:0-393 GCF_002113885.1 Mizuhopecten yessoensis
ATTTTGTTACCTAATCTGTACTCATTTATCATAAGAGTAATAAGCAATATAGTAAATGAAGATTGTTCAGATTATCATAGCTATAAAATAAATCATGAAATCAACTTGATTTCGTTTTAAATCCGGAATTTAATATCGCTACTATCTGAACTTTATAATCTACCTTACATACGCCAAAGGTTCAAAGTACAAACACGTGTCCAACCGGTAGGAGACCAGTCTGGTCTCTCCATATTATTAAGAAGTCTATTTGGTGTGTATTAGGGATTCAAAGCAGTAATTGAACCTGCTTTACATTACAAAACCACTGCATTTTTGTCTGTTAATATAACACTTTTACGTGCTATACAATTCTGACACACATTTAATTGTGAATATATGTGTAAACCAACG
>NW_018453244.1:0-393 GCF_002113885.1 Mizuhopecten yessoensis
AAAAAATAAGTGTGCATTTTCTTTTATACCGGCTGTCTCATGGTGGTTCAGAAATACTTTACTTACATAGGTTACACAAGCTGAGTGGTGATTGTGATGTCTCATTAAAGACAATGTCATAATGTTAACCGTTTTACCAGATTGTAAAAAATATCTCCGTTAAACTACACTCTTTGAAATTCATTTAGGACAGGTCAGAGCTGCCATTAGGACCAAACAAGTGCTAGTACAGATTCATTCAGTCAAACCAACATTAGTTTGTTTGGAGCCTCAGATTTGTAGGTAGAATTTTTTTCCAAGATCACAAAAGCAATTTTGCAGAGTATAGTTACCAACACACTAGATAGAAGTGACAATAAGAAATAGTTTAATAATAATAAGTTGAATGTTTTG
>NW_018453245.1:0-393 GCF_002113885.1 Mizuhopecten yessoensis
TTGTGAGTGACAATGACTGAAATCAAAGCTTACGAATTAAGAACCAAGACCAAGGCTGAACTTGTTAGCAAGCTCGCTGAACTTAAGGCCGAACTTGCCTCCTTAAGAGTCCAAAAGGTCAATGGTAACAACGCCAAGTTATCTAAGATCCAAGAAGTCCGTAAGGGTATTGCTGTCATTAACACCGTTATCAGCCAATCCCAACGTGAACAACAAAAGACTTTATTCAAGGGTAAGAAGTACCTTCCACTCGATCTCCGTTACAAGAAGACTCGTGCTATCCGTCGTAGATTAACTCCATTCGAAGCTTCCCAAAAGACCGTTCGTCAAACTAAGCATGATACTCACTTCGCTCAACGCAAGTACGCCGTCAAGGCCTAAATTTGTTAAACA
>NW_018453246.1:0-393 GCF_002113885.1 Mizuhopecten yessoensis
TTTTCGCTTTAAGATACCCAAATAGAATATAATGGCAGCGTAAATCAGAGAATCTCACTCTGTGATATTACACTAAAATCAGTTATAGTTGCAGGGTAATGGAAACATTTCAGTGATCTCTAAAAAGCGGTTGTTAAGGAAGTAATGCAATTAAAAAATTCTGAAGTCCTTCCTAATCGGTTAATACCTGCACAAACAATTACGAAAAATAACAAAGTAACTTGATCTATTATCCATACAGCTGGGTATTTGTTTTTTAAGATTTTCATTTCTGTCCAGGGTATTGCTGACTATCTTGGACAGATACACCCGTACCCCTGCAGTACAGTAGGGAGAGTTTTTGTTCCTCCTGTAAAAAGGGTCGTAAATTCATCAATATTCTCTTTTTTAGGC
>NW_018453247.1:0-393 GCF_002113885.1 Mizuhopecten yessoensis
GACGTATATAACACACCACGACAAATATACCTGTGACGTATATAACACACTACGACAGATCAACCTGTGACGAATATAACATACTACGACAGATCTACCTGTGACGTATATAACACATTACGACACATCTACCTGTGACGTATATAGCACATTACGACAGATCTGCCTGTGACGTATATAACACATTACGACAGATCTACATGTGACGTATATAACACATTACGACAGATCTACCTGTGACGTATATATAACATACTACGACAGATCTACCCGTTGTTATATACATATGGTATATATTATAGTATAACCATCAATAGAATATCCGGAATTAACCGGTTTTGTGTATTTTTGTATTCCGTCTCCGTATCTTGTTTCTATGTTTTGTTGTTTGAC
>NW_018453248.1:0-393 GCF_002113885.1 Mizuhopecten yessoensis
TTAAGGTTGATACTCAAGTTGGTGAATATTCCATCCCCAATGGTAAAATGAAACCACCAAATTTGAGTGGAGGTTAAGATGTGGGGAGGTTTGTGAGTGGAGGTTAAGATGTGGGGAGGTTGATGAGTAGAGGTTAATATGTGGGGAGTTTATTGAGTGGAGGTTAAGATGTGGGGAATTTGATGGGTGGAGGTTATAATGTTGGGAGGTTTGTGAGTCTAGGTTAAGATGTTGTGAGGTTCCTGAGTGGAGGTTAAGCTATGGGGAGGTTGGTGAGCGGAGTTTAAGATGTGGGGAAGTTGGAGAGGGGAGGTTTAGATGTGGGGAGGTTGGTGAGCAGAGGTTACAATATGGGGATGATTTTGAGTAGGGGTTAAGATGTGGGGAGGTTTG
>NW_018453249.1:0-393 GCF_002113885.1 Mizuhopecten yessoensis
GTCACCAGTGTGCCCTGGTTGTGCTTTGACACTCACTCTCTTTCTCCCGTAAAGGATAGTTGGAGCTTCAAAACCGTTTAAATTGTATTTATGTGGCTTCTCTGTTATAGCAAATGTACTATTTGACCCAGAAACCATGAAGATGGAACTACTAAGTCAATTTTTATATTAAGAATAAATCTTTTTAATCGGGATTGGCCGCCATCTTGATAATGGCCGCCATTTCGAAAAAAATAGGTGGCTAACGGGGTTTTTCAAACAAGTATCATTAGGGGAGTATGCATTCAAATGTGTATGCTTGTATCACAAACTGAACGATTTTTCTGAATATTTACTTAAACTGCCGGGCTATAAATACCACAAGGTTACTACCTGTGGTTTCAGGCACAGGGA
>NW_018453250.1:0-393 GCF_002113885.1 Mizuhopecten yessoensis
TCAATTTGTTAAGTTCCATGAAAAAGGGTTCTCAGGTGACCATTGTCATGTCTTCAAAATAGAAGCGTGATGTTGCCCATAATGGTCCCAAGTCTAGCACGTTATCTGTCAGATGTAGAAGCAGATGTACATGTATTTGTTTGGTTCGGTTTAATTTTCTTAATTTTGTTTAACATCCTATTAACAGCTTTGATCATTCAAGGACGTGCCTACATGTGTGTAGTCAATGCGTGCTTGCGTATGTGTATGAAGGAGACATGGTCTGTTGGTGGGCTTGCCTTCGTGTACTATCGCTGATCTGATGCCGACTTTATAGTGCAATCTCGCTGAAATGCCATGCTAAAGGCACCAAACACAGCATTTCGCCCGATCACATTATTCTGACAACTAACT
>NW_018453251.1:0-393 GCF_002113885.1 Mizuhopecten yessoensis
CTTGTTTCACGAATTGTCAATGTTAACCTCTATGCCTGTGACGATAATTACACAGATAATCATCACTTGTGTCTAAATAAAAATAACAACATGGATTTGGAATAAAAAATAAATAAAAAAAACAATCGTTTAGTTTATTTAACACCACGAAATAAACGACATTAAATCCCCAACGAAATAGTATGCTTTTACAGTAGTTCTTATACTACGACAAACGTGTAGGGATAAGGCATGCTCTGGTATACAATAACTGATATAAATCAAGTTCAAAAATTAATATAATCCCTTTAACAATATTCTATGTGCTGTAGTTACTTCAAATAGTCTAGATATAGTAGCTATTTAAAGATGAAACTAGAAATATGTCAGAATGACATGAAAGTCACCCCATCA
>NW_018453252.1:0-393 GCF_002113885.1 Mizuhopecten yessoensis
GTGCTAAATCTCTCCATAATACTGTATTCTTTTACAACTGTAAACATTTTGGTTTACTAGGTGTAGATGAACACAAAAGTTTGTGTGTGGAGCAGTGTACCCTTCACAATCGTAATGATGTGGATATGCCTTACCTGACGTTTTCTGGAAGGACAAGCAAGACTTACAAAGGTGAGTGAAATAGTCTTGTATACAGAAATTTGGCATGCATTTCCAGCCCACGGTTAGTTCATATTTAAGTATGACACAAAATACAAAACGTTTATTGACCAATCAAGGGCCAACAAGGGCCATAATATACATACAACATTCATGATTTTAAAAGAAACATGACATTTTAGATTAAATTTTAAATTTTAGAGATCGCATAATATTTAATATAGACGTTGCTTT
>NW_018453253.1:0-393 GCF_002113885.1 Mizuhopecten yessoensis
ATAGAGGCTATTATGTTTACTGATAGAGGCTATTATGTTTACTGAATGTAACTAATTAAGTTTTTGCTGCATACAACTAAACATGTACACATGTAGTTTAGACTATGGAAATTCTTTATCTGCCGAGTGTGTATGTTAATTAGACCAAACCCCTCTCAAGTCTCGGTCTGTTAAACCTGACAAAAATTACAATTCTCATCAAGAGCTCATTTTTGCTACTGTTCATATATCTATATGTTGGAAAGGTATGAGAAATTAATTTAAATAAAATTGATGAATTTTCACACGACAATATCTAATACATCTTTTTGTGGGGTTAAAATTTTGTGGTTTACATATATACTAGCTTGTTTCAAGGACATTATATTTCGCTGATTTCTGATTTCCCCCTAT
>NW_018453254.1:0-393 GCF_002113885.1 Mizuhopecten yessoensis
ACATATGAAAACGATCAATAAATCAAAGAAAAAATGTTAAAATTTCACGAAAAGGCGATTTTTTGAGTGAGCATCATGAACTATATCAATCACAGATTACTACGCTTTTTAGACCGAATAATTTCTCCACAAAAAACCCAAACAACACTTTATCTCCTTCCGCAAAAAATCTGTAGATAATGTGTTCATTATTTCATGATATGATCAATGCTATATTATGGTTAAATATATCTGTATAAGACAAAATAATCAAAGAAAATATGTAAAGATATTTAACCGTGGCGTTTTAATCAGTGAAAGTTCCGAACTATATTTGGTTCAAATTACGCCTCTAAAGTGTGTGTGTAGGAGTTTTCTCCCCTTGTCCATCATTGCGTAGTTTCATGCTCGCGA
>NW_018453255.1:0-393 GCF_002113885.1 Mizuhopecten yessoensis
AAATTTGTGTGGCCTGTCATTATCGAGAAATTTGCCCATCTGACTTTGGCCGTCTGTATTTGATATTGAGCTGCACGGAGAACCTTACGTCCCGATGACACAATAGTGTCCCGAGGACATTTACATGGAATCAAAAATATACTATCAGCCGGTTGACAGGGTATGAGTTAACATCAGCATATCATATAAGTCATAACTGTTTTTTTGTCATGAATGTTGTGGTGTGGTGTTGTTTTATGGTGACTGTTAATCTCTGTGTTGACAGTTGTGATATGCAACTGTTCTTTTATCCTGTCTTGTTTTTTTGCTTGTACATTTGATTAAATACATAAATATGAATTGTATTTGTTCATATTTACACTTCAGGATGTATTTACCTAAAGTTTACAATCA
>NW_018453256.1:0-393 GCF_002113885.1 Mizuhopecten yessoensis
GGTTATAGCCCCCATGATTCTGAAGTCCACCAACACTAGAGGTTAAATTTATCTACCAGTTTACTATGCTGAAAACTTTCCAGGTGAAATAAACCCAAGAACAGCTCATTTAAAACTTGACTGCTATTTCTGCAGTATTTCCTCAACAATTGAATATCTGTCAGGCAAAATAAAGTGAAATGAAACGAACGTAAGATTCTCACGTTGCTCAGTTTTAAGATTCCTCAAATGACATTGATGTACCAACACCTTACTACGTTGATATTGATTTCAAATCATGGATTGTATCTGTATTTTTCAATTGTTACGACATAATGAACGGGGCCAATCCCTTTACATGAAGAGCCTTCACTCTGCTACGATCACTTATGTTGTGTTTAAGTCACTTTGCTA
>NW_018453257.1:0-393 GCF_002113885.1 Mizuhopecten yessoensis
TTCGAAGCTTTGCCACGTCATACTAAATCAATTTATAATGTTAAAGTATGCCTCGAACTGTCCATTGTCTTGCCTATTCCACAGTTTAAGTTGTTTCTCCTGTTCTTATACAATTCTAATGGCACGTAAGAAAATCAAACTTGATACCTTTTTTATTTATATCTTTGACACGTTTCACACCGTAAGTGTTGTATCAACGGAGAATTAAAAACTTTACTATAAAAGATTAAAAAAAACCCAAATGCCAGATTTATCCTACTGATAACAAAAGAGAGCAAAGGTTGATTGTAGGGTAACTTTAAATCTTTCTGTGTGTAATCGTGGATAATAGATTGTACTGCTGAAAGAAGTTACTTGTATTTTCCATTTCTCGTGCCTGACACTGCAGGCTAC
>NW_018453258.1:0-393 GCF_002113885.1 Mizuhopecten yessoensis
TAGGGGACATGTATTGCTTCAGCAATACTCAGTATGCTTGTTTCTCTAGATATATACTCTTTTAAAAATAACATGAAAGTTCAGCTCGGTCTTTAGTTGTGGACGTTTCATTTTGAGACCTATCATATAAACAAAATGGCCACCAGACAGTCTTCATGTGTTTTGATTGTTCAAAACTTAAGTTGTTGTCGCTTTTTCTGAGGAAGTACATAAAAGATCTTTTTCAAATTTCAGCTGCATGACGAGATTAATCCCAGGCAGCCATCTTGGAATCTTACAGGTCAATATGTTATCATCGCTATATCTTTAAAGGATGCTGTCAAACCAAGCTGTGTGATGTCTTAATCAATAGTTAGACGAATCTACTGTTGACAAGGCTGCCAATCGAATAGA
>NW_018453259.1:0-393 GCF_002113885.1 Mizuhopecten yessoensis
TTTCAAAGAATTTCAAGACATGTTTGAGATCTTATGAAGTGAAAGTTATAAAAATTTCTTCCGCAAAATTATAGGTCAAATCAAAACAATGTCACGTCCCCAAAGCGAGAGCAGTGGTAGTTAAAACAAGGCACATTAAGGAGCACAATCAGAAACATCGACCTTCACATCACTCAAAAAGTAGCGTAACTCCCTATGAGATCCTGTTTGCGACCATTTTTTTGAAACGCTGTTTTGTAAATGTAACACGTTTCCGCAACAAAGACTGTATTGTCGACACGTTTTGTTTTCAGCCGAAAAACCTTGTGAGACAAAAGATGTTTCCAAAAGTGAGTAATTTTTTCATCTGTGCATGAAAATATGTGGCCATGCTCTGGCAAACAAGAAATGATT
>NW_018453260.1:0-393 GCF_002113885.1 Mizuhopecten yessoensis
TCAAACACAAAGCGTAGATCAAAAGAGAAAAGAATATGTATAGATGAAATACATGTACAGTTAAATTCGTTTGCACACAAGTTATTCAAACGGGAAAAACGAAATAATCCTTTTCTTTTTTAATGATTGAATTGTCCTTAAAACTTTGCTTACATAAGTATCATTATCGAGTACCAGTTCACGTATATCTGCATACCAACCCCAACTATTGGCCGGAGGTCTGACAGATATGATTGAGATCATGCAATTATGATATGTTTACAAAAAGTACAATTTTACACCAAATGCATAATTAGGGATATTTATCAAAATAAAACTAATACAACCATTTAAAATAATCTAAGCATACTTTGTATCATCTTTATATCTACGAATCTGATTGGATTTGAAAAC
>NW_018453261.1:0-393 GCF_002113885.1 Mizuhopecten yessoensis
GATATATGCACAGATCGCAGAGTAGAATCACAGAGTTGGTAGCAATGTTAAAAACAGAAACATGTAAATGTATAGGTAGGAATATCAAACTGTTCGTACTCGATGTGAAACGTGCAATCAAGTTGAATAGCAGGTTGACGCTATCAGATACATTTTAAACATCCTAAACAATCCTCTGGTATGATTTTGGGTTTTATTTTGTTTAACCTCCCATTAACAGCTAAGGTCACTTAAGGACGTGCATCCCTGTGTGTTGTGTATGCGTGTATTTGTGCCGGAGACATGGTATGTTGGTGTACTTGCCTCCTTGTGATTGTCGACTTAATAGTGCTATCTCACTGAAATACTATGCACCCAGCACAGCATTCCGCCCGGTCACATTATACTGACAAC
>NW_018453262.1:0-393 GCF_002113885.1 Mizuhopecten yessoensis
AAAGTCGGCATCAGATCCGCGCTATCACAAGGAGGCAGGCACACCAACATACCCTGTCTCCTGCATACACAACACAAGCACGCATACACTACACACATGGAGTCACGTCCTTAAATGATCTTAACTGTTAATAAGACGTTAAACAAAATAAAATAAATAAAATAAAATAAATAAATCCTGTCGATCTAGACTGCTCCCGGCGTCATACTTTGTGGAACTGGGTCATTTTACTAGGGGGACGGAGTTAGCACCCTTGATTATATTATAGGTGTATTGACAAACGATGCTAGTATCTGTGGTACATGTATATGTTAGACCCAAGTCTGACCTCATCCCCTGTATATGTGGGACCCCAGTCTGTCTTCGCCCCCTGTATATGTTAGACCCCAGTCT
>NW_018453263.1:0-393 GCF_002113885.1 Mizuhopecten yessoensis
GAACTTAACTCCCTTAGATTGATATCTTTTGGCAAGGTACTGATCAGGTTCAATAAGCGTTTGTGCTATGCCAACACAGTGAACTTCACCAAGTTGTTTGTGGCCTCCTCTCAAACTGCCTTTATCGGTAGTAATCGTGACATCAGCCAGTGTGGTAGGTATTCATACTACAGACTAATGTGATGTCAGATTTGCATCCTAGCTATCATAATTTAATTTTAATGGATACATTTGATCTGATTAAAAAGTCCTATCAAATCTGTGTTTTTAGCTCACCTGGCACGAAGTGATGTGAGCTTATGCCGTGGCCCGGCGTCAATATTTTACTTTAAAACGACTTCTTCTTAGTAACAAAAAGGCCTAGGGTGATGATATTTGGCCAGAAGCAAACTG
>NW_018453264.1:0-393 GCF_002113885.1 Mizuhopecten yessoensis
TATTAGGGTAATAAGACAAGAGCTTAAGCAGAAAAAAGGTTACTTGTACTATATATATAATCATGATCATTAGAAAAACTGTAACAAGACAGCATTCAAGTCCCTTGTTGTTTTTTAAGACTTATTTGTGAGCATCAAATCCATAATCCATGATCACCAGGCGTAAATACCTCCTGAAAAAGGGGAGGGTTACTTATTGAGTGTGGAGCATTAATTATGGCAAAGATGGTAATGAAATATCTTAATGGTTGACAAGATATATATTCATTTAATATACACATGTACGTGTATCTAAATTTGTCTTGCAATAAGTCCAAATCAATGAAGTTTGCAGTCACCAAACATAAAAGTACATTTTTAGCCCACCATCATCTGATGGTGGGCTATTCAAAT
>NW_018453265.1:0-393 GCF_002113885.1 Mizuhopecten yessoensis
AATGAATGATCTTGACTTATATTCAAGGTCACAGGGGTCAAATATTTAAACAACTTTTTCTGAATAACCATAATGTCCAGAATTATGATATTTGGCCAAAACCATACTAGTTAAAAGGCTAACTAGTTTGTTTGAATGAAATATATACCTTCACCCATAATCAAGGTCACAGGTTCAAATAGGTTGAAATCTTTAAACAACTTCTTCTAAATAACCAAAAGGACCAGGATGATAATATTTGGCCTGTATGATGCTAATGGATGAAGGGCTACCAAGTTTGTTCAAATGAATGACATTCGCCCATAGTCAAGGTCACCTGGGTCAAATGTGTTGAAATCTCTTAACAACTTCTAAATAACCAAAAGGTCCAGGGTAATGATATTTGGCCAGAAG
>NW_018453266.1:0-393 GCF_002113885.1 Mizuhopecten yessoensis
TATGTGCTCTAACTATGTGTTTGTGGTAGTATATTGTGATGCCTGATCGAAGGTTTGATACAATTGTTGTTTTATTTTCTTAAAAAAAACACTTTTTGTTAATTGGTAATTAACTAAAATGTAAGTTTTAAGGTCTATATTTAGTAACGCCTATTCTCAGCATGTGTTACAACATATGTCGTCTGCTAGTAAATTTTAGCATATTAACTTCACAAGATGTCGTCGGTGATGGTAACAAGTAGTAAGCGGCGATAGACGACAAACATGTGAACGACATTTGTATTCTATCTGGACCCCTTAACGACCGGGTGGGGTGGCTATTGACACTCAGACTATATACGCGAAAATGGGTATGCCGGGTGGCGTATTCGTGAAAATTGTTATTGCGAGGGA
>NW_018453267.1:0-393 GCF_002113885.1 Mizuhopecten yessoensis
GTGAATCGAATATAAAATGCATGTCTGTTAGTTTTCCGTTTTGTTTATTCACGTGCAGTTTCCTTTACTATTTCATGTATTTATTATTATTCTTTCTTTTTTACCTCATTCCGTTTCGATTCGTACCGTCTTGGCTTTCCCTTTTAATGTTACGTGTTCCCGCTTTTAGCACGTTATTTACAGCTTCTAGCTTCTAGTGGTTCATGATTTGTGTGCTAGCGATCAAACAAAACTTCCTGGTCTTGAAGAAAGCCAACGCAAGTCATATATGACTGTTTTCAAAGAAAGGAAAGATTTCCAGTAAACAGAAATTTCCCTTTTCTACCACAAGTGAAATAGTCATCTTGCAAACAATGTCTTACGGGTGTTTTACAGGGAGACATATCAACGTTT
>NW_018453268.1:0-393 GCF_002113885.1 Mizuhopecten yessoensis
ATATTTTTACATTTGATGTCATGATCTTTCAACTTACCCGTGATTGTTACTGTCAGTATTTTTGATTTCTCAACTTACCTGTGAGTTATACTGTCAAGTATTTTTGTATATTCTTTACAAGGTAATTAACAAAATGTTGGTATTTTTACATTTGATGACATGATCTTTCAACTTACCTGTGATTTTTACCGTCAGTATTTTTGATCACTCATCCATCCCCCCACTTAGCGATCATTATAGTCAAATCGCACATATCTTAATTAATTATTATCAGAGGTGTATCTTATGTTTATCTATTTTACTGCGGTGTGATACATTGATGTTATGTGATAAATAGAGTCATTCATCCGTGCCAGTTTGGGACGGGGTCTGTCGAGTGTGTACAAATATTAT
>NW_018453269.1:0-393 GCF_002113885.1 Mizuhopecten yessoensis
TGTCCGTGTTCTGTCCATTCATCGGTCGTCAGTCCTTAAACAATTCCTGTTATGGCTATTTCTCATGAAATGCTATATGGACTTTTTTTCGTATTCGATACATAATTTTCCATTGATCCTTTAATATGAATGAACAAAATTGCTGATTGGCGGCCATATTGGAATTTGGCATTGAATTTGTTGTATCTCTATTTCTCAGAAAGTACTTGAGGAATCATTCTAAAATTTCATAGGTAGGTTGCCATGGATCTCTTGTTTTTGATATTCATGGTTGGGACTATCGGATGTATGTATATCATCTCTATTTCTCAGAAAGTACTGAATGGATCTTTCTCAAATTTAATTTGAAGGTTTCCCGTTGTCCTTTATTGTACCTGTTAAATTTTGAAATTA
>NW_018453270.1:0-394 GCF_002113885.1 Mizuhopecten yessoensis
TGTCCACTACTGTGACACATTGTATAGTTGTGGTAAGACACACATCTCCTCCTGTGACACGTTGTATAGTTGTGGTAAGACACACATCCCCTACTGTGACACGTTGTATAGTTATGGTAAGACACATGTCCCCTACTGTGACACGTTGTCTAGTCATGGTAAGACACACATCCCCTACTGTTGTGACACGTTGTATAGTTGTGGTATGACACATGTCCCCTACTGTGACACGTTGTATAGTTGTGGTATGACACATGTCACCTACTGTGACACGTTGTATAGTTGTGGTATGACACACATCCCCTCCTGTGACACATTGNAGTCGTGGTATGACACATGTCCCCTACTTTGACACGTTGTATAGTTGTGGTATGACACATGTCCCCTACTGTGA